>NC_069506.1:36203738-36443738 GCF_027579735.1 Bombina bombina
CCACCCACTATTTGCCTTATTTGGAGGAGCCAATCGGGGCTTTAGTTCACAGACAACAAAGCAAGTTATAGTCATAAAGTTAGTATAAAGTGCAAAATCAGCAGGTGCATTTCAAGTTCTGAGTATTAGAAATTGCTCAATTTTCACTGCAAAATTACATGAAATCGGGACAAAATAAATAATGAAAATGTATTGCAAAGTTTTTTCATTCTGCATATCTTAACATTTTATTTAAAAATCTCAAGGTGTTTACTGTTCCTTTAAACATTTTTGATTACTTAAAAAAATATTTTGGCATGCTTAAACAGTACTTATTTATAAGCATGATAGAACTATTGACCATTTTCTGGCCCTTAAGTGAGAGCTGCTAATTTGTTAAATATCAACAAAACCAAATCTGTGCACAACTGATACTGCAGTATTCGTGTATACTGGCAGACAGGAACAACTCTCATTATTTTATTGGTAAACCTGTATGGGTGCAGGGCACCCCCAATTCTCAAAGGTGTCAACAATTAAATGCAGTCCTTTTTTACATGTCTTTTTCTCTAGCAGGACAAGGAGAGAGGTAAATGGGAGAAAAAGTTGATTAAAATGAAGGTAGCAATAGTATTAGAAAAGTATACCCTTCACCATGAGTACCGGACTCTATACTAAAAGGGACAGTCTACTTGAAAATGTGTATGGTTTAAAAAGATAGCTAATCCCTTTATTACCCATTCCCCAGTTTTGCATAACCAACACGGTTATATTAATATACTTTCTACCTCTGTTATTACCTTGTATCTAAGCCTCTGCAGACTGCCCCCTTATCTCAGTTCTTTTGACAGACTTGCATTTTAGCCAATAAGTGCTGGCTCCTAGGTAACTCCTCAGCAGTGAGCACAATGTTATCTATATGGCACACATGAACTAGCGCTGTCTAGCTGAGAAAAACTGTCAAAATGCACTGAGATAAGAGGCGGCCTTCAAGGGCTTAGAAATTAGCATATGAGCCTACCTAGGCTTAGATTTCAACAAAGAATACCAAGAGATCAAAGCAAATTTGGTGATAAAAGTAAATTGGAAAGTAGTTCCCTAGTGCCCTATCTGAATCATGAAAGTTTAATTTTGTCTTGACTGTCCCTTTAATATGTATCTACTTTTATGGTCCTCTACAAATGTGAAAGCAAAAAGTAGATTTATTTAGTAACATCCATAAAAAAAAACCATTAAACATAACCTCTCTAAATGCAGCAATAACAAGAAGGGAAAAAAATGTGTTCATATCTCTTTAAATCAATACATGGGGGACGCCCTTTGATATCCAGTAATGCTAAAACCTAGACTGAGACCAGCAAATGAACAGTACATCAAAAACGTGGTAATAATATTTACAATTTGCATACAAAGAGAGAAGCGCTCTACCAGGAACGAACAACAGCTCAGTGGCTTGTTCTATGGCGATTTACCACCCGGAGGCAGCCTCTTTTAGACCAGTGTGCTTTTCACAGAAGAAAACTTTCCTGAAGTATATCAGTCTGATCCCGCCAAGTAAGGTCAGTCCAGCCCCGAAATACCAGGCAATTCTCCTCTGAACAAGGAACATGACAACCCCAGACGATCGTTTCGGCCTCCTATGGGCCTCGTCAGTGAGGTGCAGCCACATTTCTCTAAGCACACTGGGCAAGGAGTCCACGTCTGGTTTCCCCCATCACCCATAGGGAGACTTCCCCAGGGTCATAATAATTTGCATACAAAGAGAGAAGCGCTCTACCAGGAACGAACAACAGCTCAGTGGCTTGTTCTATGGCGATTTACCACCCGGAGGCAGCCTCTTTTAGACCAGTGTGCTTTTCACAGAAGAAAACTTTCCTGAAGTATATCAGTCTGATCCCGCCAAGTAAGGTCAGTCCAGCCCCGAAATACCAGGCAATTCTCCTCTGAACAAGGAACATGACAACCCCAGACGATCGTTTCGGCCTCCTATGGGCCTCGTCAGTGAGGTGCAGCCACATTCCTCTAAGCACACTGGGCAAGGAGTCCACGTCTGGTTTCCCCCATCACCCATAGGGAGACTTCCCCAGGGTCATAATAATTTGCATACAAAGAGAGAAGCGCTCTACCAGGAACGAACAACAGCTCAGTGGCTTGTTCTATGGCGATTTACCACCCGGAGGCAGCCTCTTTTAGACCAGTGTGCTTTTCACAGAAGAAAACTTTCCTGAAGTATATCAGTCTGATCCCGCCAAGTAAGGTCAGTCCAGCCCCGAAATACCAGGCAATTCTCCTCTGAACAAGGAACATGACAACCCCAGACGATCGTTTCGGCCTCCTATGGGCCTCGTCAGTGAGGTGCAGCCACATTCCTCTAAGCACACTGGGCAAGGAGTCCACGTCTGGTTTCCCCCATCACCCATAGGGAGACTTCCCCAGGGTCATAATAATTTGCATACAAAGAGAGAAGCGCTCTACCAGGAACGAACAACAGCTCAGTGGCTTGTTCTATGGCGATTTACCACCCGGAGGCAGCCTCTTTTAGACCAGTGTGCTTTTCACAGAAGAAAACTTTCCTGAAGTATATCAGTCTGATCCCGCCAAGTAAGGTCAGTCCAGCCCCGAAATACCAGGCAATTCTCCTCTGAACAAGGAACATGACAACCCCAGACGATCGTTTCGGCCTCCTATGGGCCTCGTCAGTGAGGTGCAGCCACATTCCTCTAAGCACACTGGGCAAGGAGTCCACGTCTGGTTTCCCCCATCACCCATAGGGAGACTTCCCCAGGGTCATAATAATTTGCATACAAAGAGAGAAGCGCTCTACCAGGAACGAACAACAGCTCAGTGGCTTGTTCTATGGCGATTTACCACCCGGAGGCAGCCTCTTTTAGACCAGTGTGCTTTTCACAGAAGAAAACTTTCCTGAAGTATATCAGTCTAATATTTACAACCCCATAAAAGATACTTGTAAACTAAAACTCCTTGTTTAGAATTCTTGTTACTGGAACATGGGAACTCCAGGTGATAGCGTATTTAAATGAGACTCAAATGCAGAAGTGACCCATGGCTTGTCAATGGGCCACATCATGGGTGGTCTGCGGGCAGAGACATCACAAGTGGGGGCTGAGCATAGGCATGGTTGGGTTATCTGGGGGTGTTACTGGGTGGTGAAGAGCATATCTGGGAGGTGCTATTTTGTCCCTCATCCACTATGGGGATCAATCTGAAAGATTAAGGGGTCAATTTATTAAAGCTGAGGCGCCCCTGTCCGCCTCAGCTCGCCTCTGGCGGGGAGAATTTCCCCGGAGGAATTTACCATTGCACGCGAGTGCTATTTTGAGCTTGCGTGCAATCCCGCCCCCTGTCCACGCACAGCCAATCACGTGCAGACAGGAGCTGTCAATCTCTTTGGTCGGACTAGACCACGGAGATTGAATTTTGCCACTGTTGAGTTGGCGAAAGGCTTTAACAATCAGCGGTCTGATGACCGCTGCTTGTTAAATACAGCGTGCAGGTTCTCTTGTGAGAACCTGCAGCCGTAGGGTCTCAAAGGCTGGTGAAACTCCTAGCTATGCCCTGGGCAACCGAACCAAATGCTCTCAAACTGCCCGCCCATCCCATGTCAGGGCAACTCAGCTTACAGCACACCCAGCTCCAAGCATGGAACACAATAACATTGCTCTTGTCTGCCCTGAATCCACAGAATACCCTTTACTCTTCATATAGGCATCCACAACTCAGTCCCCAGCCTCTTGGCACCTGCATTCAGCTCTACTGGTTGTTTGCCTTCTCAAAAGTTTAACTTTTAGAACTTGCTGTGATTCTGTGAAGTTTTGTAAATATAAATATATACATTGTTGTATAAACTGGCTCCTAAAATTGTCAACCCCTGGCCTAAACTGATATATACAGATAACAATGAGCAGACCCTAGAATATGACAGTGAGGGGTGGGGGGTGGGGGAATTTAGAGTAGCTGACTTTCAGCATATGAACTGACACCCAAGACACCTATAACGTAGTTAAAAACATAGTAGAAAAAGAGAATTTGTCTAGAAATACAATTCTCTTCTAGCATAAAGCACTTTATTTTGACTCTAGGTTGCATAAATGTATTAAATATTTTACTGTGAGAGATGGAAAAAGCCAAGATGTAAATCCCATTTTTTTTTACAATACCCTTGAAGGGCCATAAAACAAATTGTTTTCTTTCATAATTTGGATAGCGCATACAATTTAAAAAAAAATCAAAATGTATTTATGTTATCAGATTAACTTCATTTTATTGGTATCCTTTGATGAAAATCAGAAAGAGAAGCACTCTCTGAACAACAGCGCAGTAGCTTCTTCTATGGTGATTTTGGAGCAGCCTCTTTTAGCTAAAATGTGCTTTTCACATAAAAAAAATCTTTCTGAACTATATCAGTCTGATCCAAGGCCCCGAAATACCACGCAACCCCTGGTGATCGTTTCAGCCTTCTGTGAACTTCTTCAGTGAGGTGCAGCTATATTCCTCTAAGCACACTGGGCAAGGAGTCCATGCCTAGTTTCCCCATCACCCTTAGGAAGATTTCCCTATGGTCATAATACAAATACATTACAGAAGCGCTCTATGAGGAATAAACAACAGCTAAGTAGCGTGTTCTATGGCGAGTTACCCCCTGGTCCCTGGAAGCAGCCTCTTTTAGCCCAGTTGTGCTTTTCACAGAGAAGTACTTTCCTGAAGTAAATCAGTCTGATCCTGCCTAACAAAGTCAGTCCGTCCCCAGAATACAAAGTAATTTCTGAACAAGGAACATGGCAACTTCAGACAATGTTTCGGCTTTTGAGCACTATTTGGCAGCACAGAGACAAAAATGCTTTTAAAGGGACATGAAACCCAAATGTTTTCTTTCATCATTCATATAGGGGATGTGATTTTAAACAACTTTCCCATTTACTTCAATTATCTAATTTGTTTTTATTTCTCTTAGTATCCTTTGTTGAAACGCATAACTAGGTTGGCTCATGAGCTGCTGATTGGTGGCTGCTCATATATACCTCATGTTATTGGCTCACCCAATACATTCAGCTAGCTCCCAGTAGTTTTTTTGCTGTTTCTTCAACAAGAACCAAACGAATTAAGCAAATTAGGTAATAGAAGTAAATTAAAAAGTTGTTTAAAATTTGATTTTCTATCTGAATCATGAAAGAAAATGTTTGGGTTTTATGTCCCTTTAACAATATTATACATATTGCACACACTACTTCCATTAACTGCTGAAAAGCATTTATGCAAAACTACTGCCATATAGTTCTCCGGACACGTGCACACTACCTAGTGTATCTAGGTATTCTATTCAACAAAGAAAATCACCACCAGAGCTAAGTAGATTTGATAATAGAAGTAAATTGGATTTTTTATTTTTTTAATGGTTCGCTCTGTCTGTCTGTCTGTCATGGATTTATGTGGCTTTAAGATGGAAAAATAATGTGCTGGTACAGAGGAACGTAATTGAAACAGCCCTATTTATTTCTTGCATTATTTTGAGGATTATTTTTTAGTGCAAGCAAAATCATTAGCAGCAAAGCACCATCTGACAATGCAAAAACATCACAATATGTTGTATATCCAAAAGAGACAGATAATTGCTTTTTTCAGCTCTCAATGCCTATCAAATAACTAATAAAACCATTTAAAGGGACAATATAGTCAAAATTAAACTTTCATGATTCAGATAGGGCATGCAATTTTAAACAACTTTCCAATTTACTGTTATCATCAAATTAGCTTTGTTCTTTTGGTATTCTTTGTTGAAAGCTAAACCTAGGAGGTTCATATGCTAATTTCTTAGACCTTGAAGGCCGCCTCTAATCTAAATGCATTTTGATAATTTCTCACCACTAGAGGGCATTAGTTCATGTGTTTCATATAGATAACATTGAGCTCATGCACGTGAATTTACCATGGAGACAGCTCTGATGGGCTAAACTGCAAGTTTGTCAAAAGAACTGAAATAAGGGGGCAGTCTGCTGAGGTTTAGATACAAGGTAATCACAGAGGTAGAAAGTATATTAATATAACTGTGTTAGTTATGCATGTTTTTTCTTAAAAACATGCAGGGAAATTAATTTAAATTACTGTGAATAATGTTAGTTTGTTTGATGTCTATATGACATGATTTACTGAAATGATAACATAACAGACACTTTATTTAAATTGTAATAATATCCATTGAATCCTCTCATATATATTTGAACATTTTATGTAATAAATCTTTTAATTTTAATATTTTAGTTTTCAATTAGTCTAAATAATTGCAATAGAATTGTGAATATTTATAAATGAACACTTTCTTTAACAAGGATTGTGTTGAGACGGAAAACAAATTGAATAAAACATCTGATATTGCAAAATCTCTTTCCTAGAAAATTCTTGCATTCTGTTGCAGGTTTTACAAAATATTTAAAATATGTGAATTTGAGAAACTTTCAAATACTTTTTGAAGATTTATATTAGTTTTATAGCAGAATAAAAAAACATGATTAAATTAGAAGGTATGATAGCAATTTGTTTGACTTATGTATTCAGTCACTGTTTTTACTGAGCTGAATTGGATATGAAAGTTTGGGTACATGTGCAGTTGATTTTATAGGATTTTACAGAATAGCCGCTGGAGCGAACTTCCTATGCATCATGGGAATGAACTCTCTGGCCACCAGCCAGGAATTTAAGGACAAGAACAATGTAAATTTTGCTCAGTCTCTGAATATTTAATGCACAACAGTACATGACAATATACATAATAAAGAGATTTTTTTAAATTTATTTATAAAATATTTGGTATATGTTTTCAGAATGTAATGGAAGTTAAAGTTTTTTTCTTGTTGCATCTAAAATTGGGTATTTTGATGGTTATATTTTTTTTTTTAAAATGAGATATTATTTTGCTGAATAAAACATTTTTTTTGTTCTTATGATTGTGGGGAGTATTATTAATTATACATTTAAGCACCACATTACAAAAGATCAGCATTCAAATATTTTAAATGCATTTGGAACTATATTTTTTAGCAAAATTTACATTGATTTGCAGACTAAAGATTCAACCACTTGGAAAGTCTCTTATTATGTTTATTTTTTATTGCATCTGCTTTGGCCAATTACTGACAGATATAAACGAGCACCTGCAATGATCAAACAATCACTGTGTAGTGTATCACAGGGTCATGGTATTACATGTTTAAGAATGCACTCTAGCCTGGGGGCAGGGGAAAGAACAAAAGTTCTTATGTAAGTTGCATGAAAAGTGGGCAAAATAAATACAAATACATTGCACATTTTTACAGTGCATATTTAACATTTCATGGCTGATTTAGTTTTCAGGAAAAAAAACTTATGACAAATGAATGCTGCAGGGGCCATACTAGTATTTATTATAACCTTCAGTCTGACACCAGCCCTGTAGTATTTATTTTCCATGTGTCCCTCATTAACAGAGAGTTATAGTTACAAATTCAACAGCCTTCTATTCGCAGATGGTGATCTGGGCTTAATTGTTCCTGCAACAATTAAAATATGTTACTATCTGAATAGCTGTAATAATTTACAAAGAATTGACCTAAATATCTAACAGTGTACATGCAGTATAACAATATTGTGTTTATGTTAAAAGAACAGTAAAGTCAAAATTAAATGTTCATGGTTTAGATAGAGCATGCAATGTGATAACCAAAAAGTTCCAGTTTACTTCCAGTATCAAATTCTTTTTTATTTTTTTGTGGTATTCTTATTTTAAGAGTAAACCATGTAGGCTCATAGGACCACAGGGGCATGCACATGTTTTTATCACTCTGTTCAGGGTTTGCAACAATGTATAACATTGCTACAAACATAGCTGCAAATGCTGCTGGCATAGGACTCCATTTAGTAAAGTGATGATAAATCTGAACGTTTAAAAAACGCTAGGATTTACCATCACTAAAAATAAAGTGGACTTTCAGTGATCACTTAGTAAAAAAGGGGTGCTAAACTCACCCTCGCTAAAGTCAGCACCTCCGTCCGCCTATGGCACAGAGCTCTCTTCTTAAAAAGGTGACGTTTCCACCTATAAACCAAAAGCCCTGCTAGTCATCTGACAGTGTTCTGTACGCTAGCACAGCTATTGGTTTAGAGGTGGTAACTTCACCTCAGTGAGTAAAGAGCGGAGCGTCGTAGGCAGTAACTTTAGGGAGGGACCATGGCACAGAATGGGTGAGTTCAGCACCTTTTTTTTTGCTAAGTGATCACTGAAAGTCCACTTTATTTTTAGTGATGGGGAATTCTAGCGTTTTTTAAACGCTCAAGTTTCCCATCACTTTAAGCTGCGAAAGCAACTTTGGAGCCCCTGTTTCACATAAGCCTGCAATACTAGTTGAGTAGCTGCGGTGGTCTTAAAGGGACAGCCTAGTCCAAAATAAACTTTCATGATTCAGATAGGACATGTAATTGTAATCAACTTTCCAATTTACTTTTATCACCAATTTTGCTTTGTTCCCTTGGTATTCTTAGTTGAAAGCTAAACCTAGGTAGGCTCATATGCTGATTTCTTAGACCTTGGAGGCCACCTCTTATCTGCATGCATTTTACAGGTTTTCACCACTAGAGGGTGTTAGTTCATGTGTGTCATATAGATAACATTGTGCTCACGCACGTGGAGTTACCTAGGAGTAAGCACTGATTGGCTAAAATGCAAGTCTGTCAAAATAACTGAAATAAGGGGGCAGTATGCAGAGGCTTAGATACAAGGTAATCACAGGGGTAAAAAGTATATTAATATAACTGTGTTGCTTATGCAAAACTGGGGAATGGGTAATAAAGGGATTATCTATCTTTTTAAACAATACGATTTTTGGTGTAGACTGTCCCTTTAAGACCACTGCTACTTAACCTCTTTGCCACCTAAAGTGTGATGAATATTAATCATCACGATCCAAAGGTGAATGCTTTATTATTTCATTTTCGAAGTATATCTATCTATCTATCTTCCCCTTATCCGTGGATTTGGTTTCCAGTGTATCAGTTATCCGCAGTTTACTGCGGGGAAAAAATATGAAATAAAAAATACATGACTTATCTCTCTTTGTCCTCTGTATCCACACTGGCCCACTTTACTGGCGTCCAGTTAACCTCTAGCGTTCTCGCTCCGCTCCGCATTCATTGCTGCATTATTGTACTGTTGTTGTGAAAATAACCCATCATTTTGCTTAATAATGGCCCCAAAGTGCAAAAGTGGTGATGCTGGCAATTCTTCAAAGCCTGGTGAGGTCGCTAAGATGTACGGCATATAAGGTCCGCCACTCTCCGTGGTTTCTTGTATCCGTGGTATGTCTTGGTGCATATCACCCATGGATATGAGGGCACTACTGTCATTACAAGATTTTTCTGCGGTCTTGCAATTAACTAACATACTGGGTGAGTTTGAAAATGTTTTCACCTTACTTACTACCAAACCCCACACAACACATACTTAATTTGGAGGAGCCAATCCCATCTTGTTACTGGAGTAAATACAGCTACCCACTGTCATTCCGTTACCAAAATCTCCTTTGTTTTGTGATTCTTATCTTATCATCTTTACTGAAGCTAGTTGAGGACAGATATGTAGCATGGTTAGTTTTGCTAAACCTGTTGTGAGATCTTTAGTTTTTTTGTAAAATGTTTCATTTTCTTACTTAAAGGGACAATGTATTTCTACCTTTCATCCTCACTGGGAGGTTAGTATTTTCTGTTACCTCTCGTTTACATAGTTTTTCTACAGCCAATACTGCAGTATTAAAACTTTCATTATATGTGTTTGTTTCAACAGGCAAATGCAACTGTTTCAAATGACAAAGTAAAGGGTAAAGGAGCTATTTGTAAAAAATGTAATACATTCCAGCGAGTAAAATTAATCAATGAGAGCATATTAACGGCGAGAAAAACTTTATAGAACATTTTTTAAAGGTAAAGGAAACCCCAAAGTTTTCTTTTGTGATTTGAATAGAACATACAATTTTAATCAACTTTCCAATTTACTTCTATTATCAGTTTTGCTTTATTCAGTTGTTATCTTTGCTGAAGGAACATTGGCAGCTAGCTAAAAACATCCAGTTAACCAATCACAAGAGACAAATGCGTGCAAGCACTAATCAGCAGCTAGTTCCCACTAGTGTATGATATCTGAGTATTATTTTTCAACAAGGGATACCAAGAGAACAAAGCACATTTGAAAATAGAAGTGAATTTAAAAGTGTATTAAAATTTACATACTCTATCTGAATCATGCAGGCTTAATTTGGACTTTCTTATCATTTTAAGTTACAGAAAAACAGGAGCAAAATAAAAAAATGTCATTTTATAAAAGTATTTGCTGTCCTTTTATGTAATGATTTGTATGGCTCAAAGCAGTATACTGTGACACTTTACAAATAAAATTATTATTATCATCTTGTGTACTACACTTTAGTGTCACATCTTATCTATATTCCTTTATTCCCTTCTTCTTCCTGTCAGTGAAAGAGTTAAATCCCTATCTGGATTTTCGCTGTGTTTTTCTGGTTTCAGGGAGTTTTGGTGCACAGACTCTTGTAGATGTAGAGATAGCTGACTCCCTTCATGTGAAGCCAAGGTGAATTCCATCCCCCAGGCTTCGGCACATATTTCTGTGTATGGAGTTAGGAAGAGATGAGAGAGCCTAAACTGTCTGGACTTGAATGAGATGAAGCAGGTAATTTAGACACAAGTACAAGACCTGCTGAACTGTACAGTGACCCCAGTGTGCTACAGTAAGTTTAACCTTGACCAAAACATTCAGACGTGTAACCTTGTGTGACCAGATAGTGACAAAAAAGCATATATTCCTTTTTATCATGACAAACTGCTGACATGCTTATCACTTCCTTCAAATATATTCTAGAATATAAATAAAATGCTCTTTTCTTTTAAAGCATTTTTTTAAAAAACAAATTCCCTTATTTTACTACGTATATAACTCAAAGGGTTAAACATGTATTTAAAGCTACACTCTAGCAACACCTCATTCTGTTCCAGATGAGAATAAGGGGCAGTGACTGGAGCATACATGTGTATGCATGCTCCTGATTGGCTCATTAGCTGTAGCCTCCTGCGGTATGACTGTATTTAACCCTCTTGCAGGAGTTAAAGGGACATGATACCCAAATTTTGATGCATTTGAAAGTGATGCCGCATAGGTATAAAAAGCGGATTAGAAAATATCACCTGAACACCTCAATGTAAAAAATGAAAATATTTTACCTCCAAATTTCCTTATTAGCCCCATCCCATTGTAAAGGGACTTCAAGCAGCCAATCAGGATGCTAGTCTCAGGACTTGCAAGGGTGCGTGCACCTGGCATATGAAGGCACAGACATGTTATGTCCCTACTCAGAAGTTTACTATGAAATCTCACAAGATGTAAGTAAAATTTCATGAGATTACAGTAAGCAAAGTTTGACATCAGTACTGATGAAGTTGATTGGCTGTTTTTTTTTTTTAACATAAAGCTGTCTGGAGCTGAAGGGTAATTGTTCACAGATCACTTACTGTGTGTTAGCTAAATCATTTTGAGGTAAAGTATCTTCCTTTTTTACATAAAGCTATGCTGTATCACTTTCAAGTGATTTAGCATATGGGTATTATGTCCCTTTAAACACATGGTAAAGGTATTTGTTTAAAAATAGAAATGCTAACACATATAAGAGCAATGTATTCTTACACCAAGCTGTCCATTTAAAGTCATTTTAAATTTGCAAAGTATATATCAGAAGTTAAACACTGCAATGCAAAACCACTGCAAACAAACAAAATTTTCTAAAATAAAGTAATTTTAACTGTAACTTTATCATTATTTACTGCACAGGGATATAGCCCTTTAAAAACTTGTCCAGTATGTTTATTAGATGTCTTTTGCTATGGACAATTAAGGACATATAAAAATGAGTTACAGCATTGATTAAGCAATCACTGTGTAGAATATTGGAGGGATATAATTTACAGTGCATGGAACATATGCACCTTGTGCACCCTCATTCAAACACCATGTCTGTTTAGAGAACTAGCAGGGGTATGTACGATGTAAATAGAAACATCACAATCAATATATGAGCAGACATGCAGGTACACATGGCATATGCATACCCCCCCAACTGTCCCAAGTTTCGCGGGACAGTCCTGATTTTAGGGGTCTGTCCCACTGTCCCGGGTTGCTAGCCATCTGTCCCGCATTGCCACATGCATTTAAAAAAAAAAAAAAATTAATTTTTTTTTTATTCTATTGGGCACATACTCAGAAGCAGCTGGCTTTTCTTTCCCAGGGTTATATATCTGTTAGATTCCTTGTGGAAAAGTAATGGTGTGTGGGTTAAGCAGGAGTAGGAAGGCTGTATACCCTCTGATCTCAGGTAATGATGACCTCTAACCCCTGGTAGTAATGACGTCTACCCCTGGTGATAATACTAGCATGCCTTCAGTTTTATACGATAAGCAGTGCTAACACCAGGGTAACGAACAGTGGCAGCCTCAGACTGCCAGCTAATGTGCTTGCCAACCCCAGGACCCCATACAATGAGTTATAGATACCCATATATGATGAAGTGTGTGTGTCTATCTGTATCTATAAGTGTGTATGTGTGTGTATCTGCATGTATAAGTGTAAGCTTTGTAGTGTGTGTGTGTATCTGTATGTATAAGTGTGTGTGTGTGCGTGTGTGCCTGTGTGTGCCTGTGTGTGTGTGTATCTGCATGTATAAGTATATGCTATGTAGTGTGTGTGTCTGCATGTATAAATGTAAGCTATGAAGTGTGAGTATCTGCATGCGTAAGTGTATACTATGTAGTGTGTGTGTGCGTGTATCTGCATGTATAAGTGTAAAGCTATGTAGTGTGTGTGTATCTGCATGTGTAAGTGTATACTATGTAGTTTGTGTATCTGCATGTATAAGTGTAAGCTATGTAGTGTGTGTGTATCTGCCTGTATACGTGTATTATATGTAGTCTGTGTCTGCATGTGTAAGTGTATGCAATGTAGTGTGTATGCTATGTAGTGTGTGTATCTGCATGTGTAAGTGTATGCTATGTAGTGTGTGTGTATCTGCATGTGTAAGTGTATGCTATGTAGTGTGTGTGTATCTGCATGTGTAAGTGTGTGCTATGTAGTGTGTGTGTATCTGCATGTGTAAGTGTATGCTATGTAGTGTGTGTGTATCTGCATGTGTAAGTGTATGCTATGTAGTATGTGTGTATCTGCATGTGTAAGTGTGTGCTATGTAGTGTGTGTGTATCTGCATGTGTAAGTGTATGCTATGTAGTGTGTGTGTATCTGCATGTGTAAGTGTGTGCTATGTAGTGTGTGTGTATCTGCATGTATAAGTGTATGGTATGTAGTGTGTGTGTATGTGCATGTGTAAGTGTATGCTATGTAGTGTGTTACTGTGCATTTTTGCTCACTTTAAAGACCAGAATCTAGAATATTAATGAGGAAAGCAGTTTTAAAAAATCTATTATTAAATGTCCAATTAAGATAAAAATATTTAGCACTGTCTCTGCAAAGGTTAATTAAATTGTAAGTTCCCACGGGAATAGGGCCCTCAATCTCTCCTGTATGTGTTTGTAAATTTTGTCCTGTCTCTTACAAGTCTTGTATTGTTTTATTTAAATTAATTGTATCCATGGACAGCGCTGCGGAATATGTTGGTGCTTAATAAATAAAGTATAATAATAATAATAATTGAATACAGAGCTCATATAGCTATCTATACCAGTGGTTTGAACTTGTGTTTGATTTTCTGTCTAAGAGTATTAAAAGATATGACTTTATTTAGAATTTTATTTATATTACTTTGGTCTTATGATTTTTTAAGCCCCGCCCCCGCTCCTGCCCACACATTTCAAATTTTTGCCGCAGGGTGTGTGGGGTGTCCCTCTTTTGAATTTTGAAATGTTGGGAGGTATGCATATAAATATATTTATTTTTTATTTACAATAATAACTCTCCCTGAAACAATGATAGCTGTTGCAAAAATGCTTCTATTCAGAACCGAACATGCACTCATACATAAACAAGTTTCAGAACAATAAGTGCTGTTCACTGTATGCAAACACCATAGGGGACTTAAAATATAAAGATACGGCTGTCCTATAAACTAAATAAGCAGGGGTGGAACTACTGCTGGTTCCACTGCAGCGGGGCCGAGGGCTAGGGGGGTGCACACACAGTGACATTTTTAGGGTGGATGAACTGGACTTTTCATTAGATCCGCCACTTTTCATGGGCGCGCTAAACTGGAGGTACTGGGTGCTGCCAGAGATAGGGCTGCCCCATACTGATGTCTCCTAGCTGGCTCTGGGCTCTGGTAGCACACAGTATCTCCAGTTTAACGTGCCTATGATGATTCCCTGCTCCGCTTCTGCCACTGTGCTTAGGTAAGAGTTGATACTGATAGTCAAACTCCTCCTCAGGTTAGTGCACCCAGCCTTATAACTCACCGCCTCAGATCAGGCAGGGAAGGAAGGGCCACTACAGATTTATGCCCTTTTGTGGATACTCATATGGTGTCAGGAGCTAGTCCACAATAGTAGGCGCCAGTGGGAACTGGTTAGGTTTTCAGGAATGGCACTTTGCATGGTGAAAGGCAGCATTGACCTATGTTTGACAAGAACCTGCAGGACTTGAAACCACTTGGAGGATGAGGTAAGAGGGAAGACTTGGATAATGATGCTACAATGGGAGTAACAGGTCATTAATATAATAAAAAGTAGCCTAGAGTGAGAGGATCACTGCTGTCATGTACGGCTTATAGGGTGGGTTGAGGTCAATCGGGGGGGCCCAAAAAAAAATCTTGCACCAGGGCCCTCTATTTGTAAGGTCTGCAACAGTAAATAAGCTAACACTTTCAGGAAATTTTGGGCAAACTTGTTGGGCCTACGAATTTATATTTTATTCTCTCATTTGTACATAGATGTATATTCATAAGTTAGTATTAACGTATGTCTAAGATTAATTTAATTAGGGCACATTCTCACTGATAAATTGTTAGTCCAACTGAATCCTTTTATGTATCAAGGGGACAACTGGTCTTCCAGTCAGGGCTGGATTTACAACACAGGTGCCTGTAGGCACCAAAATCTGAAGCACCCTCCTGTGCCCACTACTCACCATTCACCAATGTGCCGGTGACCTTAACTAAGATGGCTGCTGGTAGTGAAATAACAGCACCAGGCTTGTGTAGCAGCCATCTTTGATAAGGCTGCCACGAGTATTTCACATGTGTGGCAATGCTGTTATTTCACTGCCTGCGGCCATCTTAGTTAAGGTATGCCCCCTGCTGACCGGTATTTTTAATAGGCAGAGACAGGTGCCCCTCTATGGAGGGCGCCTGCAGGCACCTGCCTTCTCTGCCTTATTATAAAACCGGCACTGCCAACAGTCACTTGTATATTACAAGACATTATTATTATTGTTATGTATTTATAAAGCATAATCATATTCATTAGTAATGTGACATTAGATGTGTAATTGCAGAATACAAAAGGAACTGATAAAGGGTTAAAGTTACCATTTAATATACTTAATATGTACCCATGAGACTGTTGACTGAGGACTGTTGAGGACTGTTGAGTGAGGACTGTGGGCAGAATCAGCTTGGGAAAAGATGTCACAATGTTCTCTGCATACATGGGCATTTCACAGGCAGAGTTGAATGGTTCAGGAGTCCACTAGGTTGGGATAGACAAAGATCAAATGATTTTCATCTTCCACCTCAACCCAATGAGCACAATTATGATGCAACGTAAAACATTGAGGGCACATTTGCACCCCCATGCATCCCTGTAGAACTGCGACTAGGAGCAATGTAAGAAAAACGAGTCACTATAGATTAGGTATAATAAGTACATATTTGGTAGAAAATAAAACCCATCTTTCTAAATAGTTAATTTTATGGCAAACCTACATCATAAAACATTTATTATTTACATCATAAGCTCTAAAAACGTGTTCTGAATCCTTCCTTCCCTCAGTGCAGTCTTGGTACTGCTATAGAGCCTCGGCCTGTGCACCGTCACACTCAGACGGAGGTAATATGAATGTGGGGCAGGGGAGGTAAGATTTTATACAAAAACAAATGTGATGGTGCACAAAAAAGGCTAAAAGTCCCAGGTAATCACGGTGGTAATGCTCAGCAGGTGAACCTCAGGAAAAAAAAGAAGAAACACACATAGTGAGGTTCTGTGGTTATGTGAAATTTACAGCAGAACCTAGAGAAGGTACTGACATTGTCTAGAGCTTCAAAACCAAGCTCTAGATAGATAGGCACAGGAAGCTCCTAATAGGAGGCAAGGCAAAGAAGGATGTTCCAGCTCCAAAGGATGAATCAGAAGTGGTTAAAAAGTATAACAAATTTATTAAAAACAAGTCACAAAAGGGACGGAGCCTTGTTCCTTACCAGACTAACAGAGCAATCATTGGACATTGTGATACACACAGTCTTTTGTTGGTAGTAGTCTATGATTGGGACAGTCTCATTATATGCCCTGTGACTTGTTTTTAATGAATTTGTTATACTTTTTAACCACTTCTAATTCATCCTTTGGAGCTGGAACATCCTTCTTTGCCTTGCCTCCTATTAGGAGCTTCCTGTGCCTATATCTAGAGTTTGGTTTTGAAGCTCTCTAGACAATGTTCTCTATATGTGTTTCTTCTTTTTTTTCTCCTGAGGTTCACCTGCTGAGCATTACCACTTTGATAACCTGGGACTTTTATCCTTTTTTGTGCACCATCATATTTGTTTTTGTATTTTATTATTTCTTATATTGTGATTTAAGCAAGTTTATATATTGTTTTTTTGTTCTTTGGTAAGATTTTATGCTCTTTGTTTTCACGATTATTATTGTTATATTATTGCCATTTGGGAGGAAAAATAAATGTATTCATTAACAGTTTATTTTATTTTAAAACATTTCTAGTGGGGTGCAAAACAATGGTGATCCTAGGGGGAGGGTAAAAAGGTAAAAATGAATACTTCCTGCTCTAGTCTTTTCAGGCAGGCCATGCCTCACAACTACCTAATCACAATCCTGAACCACCTGGCACTGCCCTCAGAACAACTGCAACTCCACCTCCCCTGCCCCTACCCATGGAACACCCGTAATTATGTCTCCATACTCCCTGTCTGCATTTAGGAATATTTGTCCCCCTATAATAAGGTTTGTGAAACCGACACTGGTGAAAAACCACTCCAGTCCTTTAGGTTGCACCACCATTGTGCTGAGGAGAATGGAGAAATTATCCCCTCTCTACTGCTGTTTCTTCGATCCTAGCACACAGACCACCTACTCACACCCCCTTACTGCCCAGTCATGCCCATGGACTGCCTAACAAGCACCTGTAATCCTGCCCCCTCCCACACTAATGTCCACAGAACATCTGCAACTTTGCCACTGACAATATTCCTTTATGTGGAGCTACTGTTCAAATACCTGGTGACCATAATGATGTAATTGTAATGTTTGCTTGCAAACAAGCATGGTGGTTTTAGATAATAAAAAATGGAAATTAAAAACTTTAAACAAGGATATAATCGACGAAAACCATTGCACCATAACTTAGCTTTAATGACATACGAAACTGCAGTTTTGGACAAAAATGTCTCTTTAAGTAGTTACTTATTGTCCAGGTACTGGATACCCAGGAACTAATAAGGCAATCTGAGCCCAACTATCTTCTTCTGTTCTTTGATTAGAAGAGACAGATGGTAAAAGTGTATAAGGGGAAGGGAATTAAAAAGATATACAGTGGCAGGATCTGCCATACTGTGTGCAGCACTCAGGTCAGGTGGACAGAAGCCTAGCTCTAAGAGAAAGTGGGACAGAGATCCCAAACTACAACTACCCTGAAAATGCGGGACACTTGGAATATCTGTGTGTGGGAGACAATATGTGTCCACATACAACCTAAAGCTTTATATTTGCAGAAAGGTCACATATACGTTTATATGGATTATTCTAGTATTGATAACTTTTAACAGGAACTTCTTTTTTTTCTTGTTTCCCCCCCTAAAATATACGTATATTGCTAAAATGCTGTTGCATGTATTTGTAATGCAGTTCTTTAGATCTCAGATTACACTTTTATGTTCTTTTCAGACAGGAGGGATAAGATTAAACCCTTTGAAGGACCACATTGCGCCACTCTGGTCTATTTTCCTGAATGTTTCATGTGAGCAGTTTATTTTCCATTTAACAAGGATTTAGGAGTTTGTCATGTGGTTCTGTCCTGCTGTAACTCACAGCGATTGGATGGTTTACCTACCTCCTCCCCAGCATGGGATGTGCAGTAAATGTTTGATGTTGGTTTTAGTGTTTTTAGTTCAAGCTGTGCAAGGTCAACAGCTGTGCACATCTCTTTTCATAAAATACTCCTATATACCTAGTCAGGCAGATTATTTAAAGGGACTTTGTAGTCAATTTTTTTTTAAGTTACTTCTAAAAAAGGACTTTTAAAAAAAGGTGCACCTGTAAGAATTCTCCTTATCAGCTATTGAACATTTGTAGAAGTTGCACAATGATTTATTCTGTATTAATTTCAGTTACATTTAATATGATTTTACTGTCTGATACAAATTTTTTTTTTAACAGGTTTATTTGTTGCATGATAAAAAAGAGACAATTCAGTTTTGGGTGTTTTATGTTTGCATGTTGTAGACATAACTTGGAGCTCCTATATAATGATATACATTTGGCTTGGCTCATTTTGATTGATAGTCCTATTGTCCAAATACAAGAAAGGCAGACTCAGATCATATATAAAATATTTGTTCTAAAATATTATATGATCCCAGACGTGCCTTATCTATGTGATTTTTTTCATACTAGTCTTAAAGCCCATTACACAGACCAAAATCACCTCTCCCCCCTCTCCCTCATCCCCCTCCCTGCGGCTCTTAACTTTTTTTTCTGCAGCCTAGCGGTCCCACCCCCTCCAGCGATGGGCCGCCCACCCGCCTCCCTCCTATCCCTCCCACACCACCAACTTAGCAGCGTAGAGCTCTCACCCGATCCCGCCCCTCTCCAGCGATGATTCGCCAACCGGACTCCCTCCTAAGCCTCCCGGCAGCCTTTCTCTTGCAGACACGCGTGCACTCTCCTTACGGCGTACACACATGCAGTCTATCACGATACCTGGACACTGCTTCTTACGGCCTCGTGCGGACACGCGCACAGTCTATCACTGATCGCTGGATACTGCTTCTTACGGCCAGGTATGTTTGTCTCACGATGCAGTCTCTACTACACATGATTGCATAGGACAAACATACCTGGCCTTTTAAAATATAGGATTAGGTCACAAGCTGAGCAATAGCATGAAAGTACAACCTGCAAAAAAAGCACCATGCCCTTGCTTATTAGGAGGACCCCTCCCAATATTATTGTCATATGGATCACTTTGTGTGGATACCAACTTACGAGATTACGAGTGGAGCACAAAATATCGCTTTAAAAGCGCAATATTTGCACTCCACTTATAATTCATGTGCACGCAAATGTGCACTGGTATTACAAGTTAGGTGCAATGTTAACGCTACCTAACGCTTGCATTGCGGGAACTTTCATAGGTTCCAATTGGAGCCTCGTTCTCATGCCGTGAGACAAAGCATGGTAACCTAGCGCAGCATTGATGGGCAGCAAATGTAAATATATATGTGTAGGAATATATACATACTGTTTATATTTATGTGTTAATATCTGTATATTACACATATTAACACATAAATATATATGTATATAAGTATATACATGAATATTTATAGAGAACACACAGTTCCCCATAGATTGCAATGTAAAGACACTTTTCAGTGCCATGTTTTTCTAATACCCCACAGCCACTAACTTTAACCCGGCCCTCATTATTATTATTATTATAATTTATTTGTATAGCACCGCCAAATTCCGTAGCGCTAGGCTTCATACAGTTATTTTTGTTTTTTAATGCTACACTGTATTTTGGGGGCATTGAGGGACATTTAGAAAATTAACCAGAGATAGTGGGGCCTATCTATCAAGCTCCGGATAGAGCTTGAGGCCCCGTGTCTAAAGACCGCAGCTCCATAACCTGTCCGCCTGCTCTGATGAGGCGGACAGACATTGCCGCAATTCAACCCGATCGAGTACGGATCGGGTTGATTGACACCTTGCGTTGCACCAGCAGCTCTTGTGAGCTGCTGGTGCAATGCTGAATACGGAGAGCGTATTGCTCTCCGTATTCAGCGAGTTCTGGCGGACCTGATCCGCACTTTCGGATCAGGTCCGCCAGACTTTGTTAAATAGAGGCCCTGATCTCTAGTTAGTTTTTGAGGGCTAATTGAAACTGCAAACTTGCAGTAGAAATAACCAGCCTCTTGTAATTGCTGGTTATTTATTGCGCGTACGTCAATGAGTGAATTTGTCCGTTTACGGGTGCACGATAAATTAGCGCTCCACTTGTAATCTAGCCCTTTATATGAATATACTGTATGTCAAAGGTGCTTTTTTCTTATTTTATTTCTTTCTTTCACATAATTTAATGATTTCAAACACTACTACCAATCTCATCAATAAGCAATGAGTACACACACGTGGAATATATATTAGTCAAATACATCCAGATTGTCCTGCACAAATAGTTCCACAGTGCAAGAAATAAAGATAGACACTGTTGTGATTCATAATAGTAAGTAGATGTGAAGGTTCGGTAGGAACATAAATAACCTTATTCTGGTCCAAAACATAGAGATATCACATTACCTGTGCAGTTTGGAAAGGGCAGAGACAAAAAGGAGGGGTGGGGGGGAGGAAGGGTGGAAAAAATGAAAGAAGACGTTGGTATGGAAGAGAGAGCAGTCTAGGGAAGGAGTCTCACGTTATTATATTGATTTATCAAGCTACGGGCGGACAGGGGTGTACATATGCGCCCCTATCCGCTGCAGCTCGTCTCTGGCGGGCTGAATTCCGCTGCCGGAATTCAGCATTGCACAAGAGCACTATTTTGCGCTCTTGTGCAACGCCGCCCCCTGCCCGTGCACAGCCAATCACGCGCATGAGCTGTCAATATCCCCGGTTGGACGAGACCAGGAGGATTGAAATTCGCCACCTAAGAACCTGTAGTCGTAGGGGGGCGAAGGCTGGCAAAGCGTTTGATAAATCGACCCCTATGTCTACCTATGAGTTTCTCAGATACAGGGGCGGCACACTCCAAATGTATCCCTATTATAGAATAGATAGTGCTCCCAGGGTTCCCAAATGTAATTATTATTATTGGTTATTTGTAGAGCGCCAACAGATTCCGCAGCGCTAGAATAATACAATAATAATAATACAAGTCAGCCTGTAGTTGGCATCTGTATACATATTCCTTTATTACTTACAAAACACATTCATTTTTTTATGAATCAGATAGATCATACAATTTTAAATAACTTTCCAATTTAATTGTAATAATATCTAATTTGGTTTATTCTCTGGATATCCTTTGTTAAAGAAACAGCAATGCATATGGGTTAGCCAATAACATGAGTCATATATGTTATGTGCAGCCTCCAATCAGCAGCTCCTAAACCTACCTAGGTATCCTTTTCAACAAAAGATATCAAAAGAACGAAACGCATTTAATGATAGAAGTAAATTGAAAAGTTGATTAAAATTGCATGTTCTCTCTGATTCATGAAAGAAACAAAAATGTGATAATTGATTATTATTTTTACATCAGTGTATATATAAGTGGGGTATTGCTACACTGGCTGTAACGTTAGTATTTTGTAAATTAGGTAATTTTAGTTCATTTAGGGGGTGTTAGGTTAGGGGGGGTTAGGGGTTAGTTTTATTGTGTTGTGGGCTATGGCGGTTTAGGGGTTAATACTTGATTAGGTTTATTGCGTTGTGGGCTATGGCGGTTTAGGGGTTAATACTTTATTAGGTTTATTGCGTTGTAGGCTATGGCGGTTTAGGGGTTAATACTTGATTAGGTTTATTGCGTTGTGGGCTATGGCGGTTTAGGGGTTAATACTTTATTAGGTTTATTGCGTTGTGGGCTATGGCGGTTTAGGGGTTAATACTTGATTAGGTTTATTGCGTTGTGGGTTAATGGCGGATTAGGGGTTAATAGTTTTAATAGGTAGTTTGCGATGTTGGGGTTTGCGGATTTAGGGGTTAATAATTGAGTTATTACTTACGGTGTGGGTTTGATGGCGGATATAGGGGTTAATAGTTTAAATAGGAATATTGCGTTGTGGGGGGTTGTCGGTCTAGGGGTTAATAAATTTAATATTAGTAATGAGATTGCGGATATAGGGGTTTTACGTGTCGGGCTTATTTTTGGGAGGCGTGTTAGACTTTTATGGGAAATTTGTTCTTTTCTTTACTTTTCTTAGGTGCCGGCAGTGCCGTTAGTCACTGGCGACTCCAGAAATCTGTATTTACGCTCATTTCTGGACATCGCTAGTTTATCAGACTTACGGCACTTTATGAACTGCCAGCGGGGTTTATGTAAGACCCCGATGTGCGAGGTGAAATTACGGACGGCACAGGTTCCCACGCTTACGCCGAAACCTGCGCCGTATATTTGATCGTGCCCATGGCTGGTACTTGGCAGCTACTTGTGTATGCCTCTCCTAATTGGCTGACTGTTTCCTGCTCAGGATTGTCAATATATTGTGGCTCTTTTATTGTGGCATAAGAGTGTTGTAGTATTGCACTACATAAAAGTCTCTTTAAAAAAAGAGGCACATTAAAGGGACATGAAACCTAATTTTTTCTTTCATGATTAAGATAGAGCATGAAATTTAAAACCACATTCTTGTTTACTTCTTTTATCAAATTTTCTTTGAACTCTTGGTATCTTTTGTTCTAAAAGCAGAGGTGTAAGCTTAGGAGCGTTCATGTGTCTGGAGCAGAATATGGCAGCTGTTTTGCAAGAATGCTATCCATTTGCAAGAGCGCTATATGGCAGCACTATTTCATGTCATGTAGTGCTCCAGATCCCCACCTAGGCATCTCTTCAACAAAGAATATCATGGGAACAAAGCAAAATTGGGAACTTTCTAAAAAGAGATAATTTAGCCATAAAAAGCCCTGTAAAGTGCTGGGGGTGGGGGTGTGTGTGTGTGTGGGGGGGGGGGGGGGGGTGCTACACCTTTAGAGTTTTCAAATCCATCTATTTAAAGGGACAGGAAACCTCAAAATTTGATTTTGTGATTTGGATGGAACATACAATTTTAATCAACTTTCCAATTTACTTCTATTATCATATTTGCTTCATTCTCTTTTTATCCTTTGCTGAAGGTACATTGGCAGCTAGCTGAACACAACTAGTTAGCCAATCACAAGAGACAAATGTGTGCAGGCACCAATCACCAGCTAGCTCCCACTAGTGTAGGTTATGTGCGTATTCCTTTTCAACACAGGATACCAAAGAGAACAAAGCACATTTGAAAATAAAAGTGAATTTAAAAGTGTCTTAAAATGACCGGCTCTATGTGAATCGTGCACGTTTAATTTTGACTTTCGTATCCCTTTAAACAACACGTTTGTTGTTCCTTTAAACCAGCCCAGTAGTTCTGTGGTTTCAGTTCTTCTTTCACGTTGTGGTTCATTTGCTTGGTGCCTCTATAGCTGCGATGTTATCTGTACCACAAAAGAACTATTGCGCAACGGCACGTCTCTGGTAACGAAGGGGTTTGTTTACTTCATGAGCTAATATCTAAATTGCAATGCATTCAAAACGGTTGTTTAAGAACATGTCAGGTTAGTGCTCATATCTGTCCCTGCCCCCAGGGGAGGACAATAAAACCAACATTAACATTTAGGGATCAACTGAGGTCAGCGGTTTGGCAGCAACTTGAGTTTCTGAAGAGCAGAGACTCTGCTGAGTACACGCTGACCCCTGCTGGGCAGTTATGTAAGATCTTACATTCTAGTAAGTCTTAAAGGGACACTGAACCCAAATGTTTTCTTTTGTAATTCAGAAAGAGCATGCAATTTTAAGCAACTTTCTAATTTACTCCTATTATCAATTTTTCTTTGTTCTCTTGCTATCTTTATTTGAAAAAGAAGGCATCTAAGTTTTTTTTGGTTTCAGTACTCTGGACAGCACTTTTTTTATTGGTGGATGAATTTATCCACCAATCAGCAAGGACAACCCAGGTTGTTCACCAAATATGGGCCGGCATCTAAACTTACATTCTTGCATTTCAAATAAAGATACCAAGAGAATGAAGAAAATTTGATAATAGGAGTAAATTAGAAAGTTGCTTAAAATGTCATGCTCAATCTGAATCACGAAATAATTTTTTTGGGTACAGTGTCCCTTTAAAACATTCACACAGAAGAAATCCGTGTCAATGAAAAATGTCTGCCTTAAAGGGACATGAAACCCAAAATATTTATTTCATGATTCAGATAGAACAAACAATTTTAAACAAATTTCCAATTTACTTCTATAATTTAATTTAATTCATTCTCTTGTTATCTTTTGCTTAAAGGTTTATCTAAGAAAGCTCAGAAGCAGCAAAAGACCTAGGTTCTAGCTGCTGATTGGTGGCTGCATATATATATATATATATATATACACCGATTGTCATTGGCTCACCCATGTGTTTAGTTAGAAACCAGTAGTGCATTGCTGCTCCTTCAACAAATGATACCAAGAGAATGAAGTAAATTTGATAATAGAATTAAACTGGAAAGTTGTTTAAAATTATATGTTCTACCTAAATCATGAAAGAAGTTTTGGGTTTCATGTCCCTTAAATGAAACACTGTGGTTTATATTAAATATTTAGCTTACAATTAAAAAAAAAAATCCAGTTTACTTCTATTAGCACATTATCTTTTGATATCCTTTGTTAAAGCTTAGTTCCTTTTCATGATAGCATATCTAGATAGACTCATGAGCATTTACGTGCTTAAAGGGACACTGAACCCAAATTGTTCCTTTCGTGATTCAGATAGAGCAGGCAATTTTAAGCAACTTTCTAATTTACTCCTATTATCAAATTTTCTTCATTCTCTTGGTATCTTTATTTGAAAAGCATGAATGTAAGTTTAGATGCCGGCCCATTTTTGGTGAACAACCTGGGTTGTTCTTGCTGATTGGTGGATAAATTCACCCACCAAGTGCTGTCCAAGGTCTGAACCAAAAATTTGCTGGCTCCTTAGCTTAGATGCCTTCTTTTTCAAATAAAGATAGCTAGAGAACAAAGAAAAATTGATAATAGGAGTACATTAGAAAGTTGCTTAAAAGTTGCTTAAAATTACTGCTCTATCTGAATCATGAAATTTTTTGGGGGGTTTAGTGTCCCTTTAAGCACTATATGTATAGCATTGTTACAAGCATTGTGGCAAACAATACTGACATATAGTTCTCCCGATACATACAACCTATTGAAACTACCTCTGTATGCACTTATGGAAAGGATTCCATGAGTGACAGGTAGGTTTGATAATTGAAGAAAATGATCTGCTCTGTATGAATCATTGACTTCATTTTTACTTAAATTTCCCTTTGAAAGATAAACTATTAATCCATTTGGATATGATTTAAAGGGACGCTAAAGTCAAAATTAAACTTTTATGATTCAGATAGAATACACAATTGTAAACAACGTTCCAATTCACACCCATTATCTATCTATGCACAAACTCTTTATGTGCACACTTTCCGAGGCACCAGCTACTTTTTTTTGCATATACATCAAAACAATTTATACAGCTGCTTTCTAATGAATTGAATTGTTTGATAATTACATTGGAACACTTTCTTTGAGATATATATTTACAATGTAATTTCGAATGTTTATATAACATTCTAACATTCTGTTTTCGAATTTTTCAATAACATTCAAAAATATTTTTTCGAATAATCGAATGTTTAGCTATGTATTTTATATCACATTTAATTTCAAAATGTAATAATCGAATGTCACATTTAAATTTGAATCTAATATTCAAATTCGAAATAGTATTTCAAGTCTACAACTCTTTTATAAATGTAACATTCAAATTCGAAATAGTATTTCTAGTCTACAGCTGTGTTTTATAAATGTAATATTCTATTTCGATAATAGAATTTTTAATAATATTCGTTCTTATCAACATTAGATGATGTAAATCGAATTTCTACAAAAAACATTTGTTCAAAAATTCTAATTTGAATATAAACACATTCGCCCATCCCTACTATATAGTTAGAATAAAATTATAAAAATATATACAGCAACACTGACACCTAGATTACGAGTTTTGCGTTAACAGGGGTGCGGTGCTAATGAGCAGTTTTCCCTCACCGCTCACTTGCAGACAGCGCTGGTATTACGGGTTTTTACAAACCTGGCGTTAACCTCAAAAAAGTGAGCGAAGAGCAAAATTTAGCTCCACATCTCACCTCAATACCAGCACTGCTTACGGTAGCGGTGAGAAGGTAAAACGTGCTCGTGCACGATTTCCCCATAGGAATCAATGGGGGAGAGCCGGCTGAAAAAAACCCTAACACTTGTTAAAAAGCAACGTAAAGCTCCTAACGCAGCCCCATTGATTCCTATGGGGAAATACATTTTATGTCTACACCTAACACCCTAACATGAACCCTGAGTCTAAACACCTCTAATATTACACTTATTAACCCCTAATATGCCGCCCCCGACATCGCCGCCACCTGCATTATATTATTAACCCCTAATCTGCTGCTCAGGACACCGCCACCACCTACATTATACTTATGAACCCCTAATCTTATGCCCCCAACATCGCCGACACCTACATTATATTTATTAACCCCTAATCTGCCGCCCACAACGTCGCCGCCACTATATTAAATGTATTAACCCCTAAACCTAAGTCTAACCCTAAACCTAACCCCCCCTAACTGAAATATAATTTTAATAAATCTAAATAAAATTATTATCATTAACTAAATTATTCCTATTTAAAACTAAATACCTATAAAATAAACCCTAAGATAGCTACAATATAACTAATAACTAGTTACATTGTATCTAGCTTAGGATTTATTTTTATTTTACAGGCAAGTTTGTATTTATTTTAACTAGGTACAATAGTTATTAAATAGTTATTAACTATTTAATAACTACCTAGTTAAAATAAAGACAAATTTACCTGTAAAATAAAACCTAACCTATGTTACAATTACACCTAACACTACACTATAATTAAATTAATTACCTAAACTAAACAAAAATAATTACAATTATTACATATCTAAAGTACGAAACCCCCCCACTAAATTACAGAAAATAATAAAATAATTACAAGAATTATAAACTAATTACACCTACACTAAATTACAAATAGCCCTTAAAAGGGAATTTGTGGGGCATTGGCCCAAAGTAATCAGCTCTTTTACCTGTAAAAAAAAAAGTACAAATACCCCCCAACATTAAAACCCACCACCTAAACAACCAACCCTACTCTAAAACCCACCCAATCCCCCCTTAAAAAAAACTAACACTAACCCCTTGAAGATCACCCTACCTTGAGAAGTCTTCACCCAACTGGGCCGAAGTCCTCCACGAAGCCGGCAGAAGTGGTCCTCCAGACGGGCAGAAGTGGTCCTCCAGACGGGCAGAAGTCTTCATCCAGGCGGCATCTTCTATCTTCATCCATCCGGTGCGGAGCGGCTCCGTCTTCAAGACATCCGATGCGGAGCATCCTCTTCTAACGACATCCGACGACTACAATTACACCTAACACTACACTATAATTAAATTAATTACCTAAGCTAAACAAAAATAATTACAATTTAAATAAATTATCTAAAGTACGAAAAAAACAAACACTAAATTACAGAAAATAATTACAAGAATTTTAAACTAATTACACCTACACTAAATTATAAATAGCCCTTAAAAGGGCCTTTTGCGGGGCATTGCCCCAAAGTAATCAGCTCTTTTACCTGTAAAAAAAAAGTACAAATACCCCCCCAACATTAAAACCCACCACCAACACAACCAACCCTACTCTAAAACCCCCCAATCCCCCTTAAAAAAAACTAACACTAACCCCTTGAAGATCTCCCTACCTTGAGAAGTCTTCACCCAACCGGACCGAAGTCCTCCACGAAGCTGGCAGAAGTGGTCCTCCAGATGGGCAGAAGTGGTCCTCCAGACGGGCAGAAGTCTTCATCCAGGCGGCATCTTCTATCTTCATCCATCCGGCGCGAAGTGGCTGCATCTTCAAGACATCCGACGCGGAGCATCCTCTTCTAACGGCATCCGACGACTGAATGAAGGTTCCTTTAAATGACATCATCCAAGATGGCGTCCCTTCAATTCCGATTGGCTGATAGAATTTTATCAGCCAATCAGAATTAAGGTAGAAAAAATCCTATTGGCTGATCCAATCAGCCAATAGGATTTAAGTTCAATCCTATTGGCTGATCCAATCAGCCAATAGGATTGAGCTGGGATTCTATTGGCTGATTGGATCAGCCAATAGGATTTTTTATAGCTTAATTCCGATTGGCTGATAGAATTTTATCAGCCAATCGGAATTGAAGGGACGCCATCTTGGAAGATGTCATTTAAAGGAACCTTCATTCAGTCGTCGGATGTCGTTAAAAGAGGATGCTCCGCATCGGATGTCTTGAAGATGGAGCCGCTCCGTGCTGGATGGATGAAGATAGAAGATGCTGCCTGGATGAAGACTTCTGCCCGTCTGGAGGACCACTTCTGCCCATCTGGAGGACCACTTCTGCCAGCTTCGTGGAGGACTTCGGTCCGGTTGGGTGAAGACTTCTCAAGGTAGGGAGATCTTCAAGGGGTTAGTGTTAGTTTTTTTAAGGGGGATTGGGGGGTTTTAGAGTAGGGTTGGTTGTGTTGGTGGTGGGTTTTAATGTTGGGGGGGTATTTGTACTTTTTTTTTACAGGTAAAAGAGCTGATTACTTTGGGGCAAAGCCCCACAAAAGACCCTTTTAAGGGCTATTTGTAATTTAGTGTAGGGTATGGTTTTTTTATTTTGGGGGGCTTTTTTATTTTGTTAGGGGATTAGAGTAGGTGTAATTAGTTTAAAATTCTTGTAATTATTTTATTATTTTCTGTAATTTAGTGGGGGGGTTCATACTTTAGATAATTTATTTAAATTGTAATTAATTGTATTTAGTTTAGGTAATTAATTTAATTATAGTGTAGTGTTAGTTGTAATTGTAGGTTTTATTTTACAGGTAAATGTGTCTTTATTTTAACTAGGTAGTTATTAAATAGTTAATAACTATTGTACCTAGTTAAAATAAATACAAAGTTGTCTGTAAAATAAAAATGAACCCGAAAATAGATACAATGTAACTTTTAGTTATATTGTAGCTATTTTAGGGTTTATTTTACAGGTAAGTATTTAGTTTTAAATAGGAATAATTTAGTTAATGATAGTAATTTTATTTAGATTTATTAAAATTATATTTCAGTTAGGGGGGTTAGGTTTAGGGTTAGACTTAGGTTTAGGGGTTACTACATTTAATATAGAGGCGGCGATGTTGGGGCGGCAGATTAGGGGTTAATAAATGTAGGTAGGTGTCGGCGATGTTAGGGCAGGCAGATTATGGGTTAATAATATTTAACTAGTGTTTGCGGTTTAGGGGTTAATATGTTTATTATAGTGGCGGCGATGTCCGGTTTGGCAGATTAGGGGTTAAAAAATTTATTTTAGTGTTTGCAATGTGGGGGGGGCCTCGGTTTAGGGGTTAATAGGTAGTTTATGGGTGTTAGTGTACTTTTTAGCACTTTAGTTAAGAGTTTTATGCTACAGCATTGTAGTGTAAAACTCTTAACTACTGACTTTTAAATGCAGTACCAGGCTTGACAGGAGAGGGTCACTTTTGGTTAGACTCGTAATACCGGTGTTATGCAAGTCCCATTGAAAATATAGGATACGCAATTTGTGGTATTTCCGAGTCTGGCCAAAAAAGTGAGCGGTGAGCCTGTCATTTCAAGACTCGTAATACCGGCGTTATGCAAGTCCCATTGAAAATATAGGATACGCAATTGACGTAAGTGGATTTGCGGTATTTCCGAGTCTGGCCAAAAAAAGTGAGCGGTGAGCCTGTCATTTCAAGACTCGTAATACCAGCGGGCGTTAAAAAGCAGCGTTGGGACCTCTCAACGCTGCTTTTTAACCATAACGCACAACTCGTAATCTAGCTCTGAGAATTTTTATATGAAACTGATTATTTAAAGGGATAGAAAAGTAAAAAAATAAATGTGCATGGGTGCATTTCATTTTTAAATAGAAGCATTTTTGCAAATGTCTTTCATTAGCAAAAATGCTTCTAGTAAAAGTTATTACTGTTTTTAAGTGGCATACGCACATATGCTGTAAGGGACTTTGCACCAGTATTCAAATACCACACCTGTGACAGCAGTGATTTGTATGAGACACAACAGACACCACTGCCAGTTCTCTGGGCTTTAATACTGGTGCACAGGCACTCACAGCATATGTGTGTATGCTACTGAAAAAAAGTAATAGCTTTTACTAGAAGCATATTGTATATTGCAAAAATGCTTCCATCGAAAAGCAGGGAGTGCACGTTTAGAGACAAATAAAGAGGATTATTGCTACGTGGCTGACAGAGGCAAGTCAATTCACCTATAAAAAGCACTCTAGTACATTTTAAAATATTCACTTTTACATGGAAAAGAGAAAGATGTTTTATTTTATTAGAACACTATTAACCCCATAACCACTTGTCAGCCACATACGGAGCACATAATCTCCTTGTAAGCCATACATAGAGCAGTATTAACCCTGTCAACCACATACAGAGTATTATTAACCCCTTGTGAAGCATATATAAAGTAGCTCTATGTGTCTGGTGCACTATATAGCATATATACATATTTTTTTATTGCACCTTGTTTGAGGCTGTTTGGAAACAAACAATTCATTTATAGTTTCCCGTTGTATTGCAAAAACACAAGTAAACAGATTTTATACATAATTTTTTATTTGTTGTATAAAGTACTAAAAACATTCATAAACTGGAGCATTGACCATGAAAGGAAATTCTGGGCAAAATCAAAACAATATTCCATAATAATGATGTGAACACCAAACAAACTCCAAGAGAAATTACTTCTACTGCAGTTCTCCACAGTATTTATGGAGAAACTTATTTATACGCATTAGGAGGAGAATTTAATGTGCGCCTTTGTCAGAAAAAAAAAAATCAAACAATTACTAGGCGATCAAACCTTGCGCACAGGGCCAATGTAATTTAACCCTTTTTTGGTGCACCAAAGCGACTATTTTACGGACGAATTTCACAAGTTTTTAGGCGCATTTTAGATTGATAAATACGAGATTACAATCGTGTAATTTTAGGCACAAAATAGGAGAGCTTGACTAATTTTTGTTTGATAAATTAAGCCCCATATAGTGCTCCAGATTCATGCACACTCCTAAACCCACCCACCTGCTTTTAACAATGTATATCAAGAGAACAGAGTAAATTTGATAAAACAAGTAAAATGGACAGTATTTTTTTTATTTTTTTTATTTTACATTCGATCTGAGTCATGGTGGTGTGTATTTGTCAGCAAGGATGCAAATGGAATAATTGCTGAAACAATATGTGTGCTCTGAACAGGTCAGCACTCAGTGGCGTCACTAGGGTTGGTGTCACCCGGTGCGGTAAGTTATGGTGTCACCCCCCCCCAGAAAGCAGACACACACAAAAACACAGGCAAACACACATACAAACACTCAGACACACTTAAAACATACTCAGATGCACACACAAACACTCGGAAACACACTCAGACACACACACAAAAACACACACACAAAAACACTGAGACACACACACACACACAAAAACTCAGACACACACATACAAAATATGTAAACTGCACTGCATTAATTATAAAGCTCATGCCTAGAGCTGCTCCCTGGCTCAGCAGAGCATCAAATTAAAGATAAACAGAGCACTCAAAAAATAAATCACTGAAGAAAAGTTTTAGGTGCAAACTATGAAAATTCTGCTCTCTGACTCTGTTCCAAGCCTGTCAGTGCACAGCCCCGGGCCGCGTGCCTACCGCTTCTTATGGCCAATCACCTCTGCACTCTGCCCACCCCCAGACCCCCGCCCGCCCTCCTACCTGTTCAGTGTGCACTTAGTGTACCGTATCCGTAATGGTCTGGTGGGCATCATACGTGGCTCCTTCACTTTAAAGACAGTGTCAAACAGTCATGCGGTCAGGTGCCAGGCATCCCCTCATGATTTGCCAGTTCCCGTTTAGAGAGACAGCACAGCAGTGAGTGACTCCACTGCTCCCCATGTCACTGAGCAGTGAGCACAGATAGGCAGGCAGGTTTAGGCTAGCAGCGCAATTTTGCAAGCCCCACGGCATGCCCACAACATTCATAGCGAAATTGGGCAGGGGAGAAGCAAAGTACAAACAAGCAAAAGCAGCCGGGAAAACTATTTGTTGAAATTGCAGCACTGGCTCAAGGGGCAAAAAAATTGTGTGTCTACAACTTCTCCAGTCCCACCAATGTTCACAAATGCCAGCCCCTCTAATAAAAAAAAATTTTAAGAAGTGATTCAGTTGAAAACTGAAATGTGTTTGTGTGCTTGAGGTTTTCTTTACATCAGACTGAGCCAGGTAGATAAAAAGGATGTGTAGTATTGTTGTGTAGGAAAAGGAATAGAATACATTTCTATATATTTTATTTTTAATTCATAACCCATTAGACTAACAGTGTTCTCCGCCTTTCATACAGGTGACGATGATCTGGTTTCTGATTGGCTTCCTGGTCCCACTGGCAATTTTTGCTGCGCCACCTCCCATAAATAGACTGGCACTTTTTCCAGATAAAAGTGCCTGGTGTGAAGCCAAGAATATTACACAGATTGTGGGACACAGTGGCTGTGAATCAAAATCTATACAAAACAGGTAAGTGGATGAAAAGCAAAAGAAATATATTTGAGAAGATATTGAAGTAGTCTTGTCTTTGAACCATAGCAACGATAAAAAATAATCCTGGAATATCACCATGGCTAATAAATATCACTATTAGAAAAAGTAAATTGACCATGTCTTTTAAAATAGATCCACAGAAATGTAGACTCTCCTGCCATAATACTTTTTGTATTTATTCCAACTAGAGTTGGGTTCGATACCAACACCTATACAGATACCATACAACTTTATATTATTTATGAAAAAATAAATAAGCAAGGGATTGCTAATCGTCTGCTTTTCTATACATTTAAATGATATAAATAAAATGTTCTCCTTGACATTTGCTCTACTATTCTAATGTTTCTATAAAACAAATATAACATTTAAATATTGATGTAATAAAAAATTGAAAATGGTTTTGTCAACGTTAATAACTGATCACAGAACTCATCTATATTACATGCATTGGGCTTAACTTTAAAGACACGTTGGTGTGGCAGCATTTGTTACTAATGCATAAGACTTTTTTGATGCAACATCTTCTGGGTCACTTTGACCTTACACACACACACTCTCACTCTAGCTTTCTCTCTCTGTCTTTCAAATGGATACGTAGTAGTCAAAATATTATTCAATTATGGTTTTCTACAAAATAGAACCAATGGAAAAGAATATACCCATAGTCACAAATGTTTGGTACCGATAGTTTCAAACATTGGGCAATTTCCACATTGATTCATTTGAATGTACATTTGAAAGGCCTAAATTCTAACATATAGTACATTCCTTCAAATAATACATAGAATTAAAGGGACAGTCTAGTCAAAATTAAACTTTCATGATTCAAATAGGGCATGCCATTTTAAACAACTTTCCAATTGACTTTTATCATTATATTTGCTTTGTTCCCTTGTTGGTATTTTTTAAAAGCTAAACCTAATTAGGCTCAAACTGATTTCTAAACCGTTGAAAACCGCCTCTTAGCTCAGAGCATTTTGAAATGTTTTCGCAGTTAGACAGTACTAGTTCATGTGTGTCATATAGATAACATTGTGCTCACTCCCGTGGAGTTATTTAGGAGACTGTACTGATTGGCTAAATTACATGTCTGTCAAAAGAACTGAGATAAGGGGCAGTCTGCAGAGGCTTAGATGCAAGGTAATCACAGGGGTAAAACATATATTAATATAACTGTGTTGGTTATGCAAAACTGGGGAATGGGTAATAAATGGATTATTGATCTTTTAAAACAATAAAAAAATTGGTGTAGACTGTCCCTTTAAACTGAAGTGAAATCAGTACTGTATAATTCTTTGAGAATTATAAGGTGAATGTTAGATTTTTGAATATTATGTTTTATTGAACTACACTGCTTTTAGTATAAGCCTGAGATATAGCACACATTGATTTTACCATTTCGAAAATAAATCTTGAATGAAAAGTTTGAAGATCGTTCTAAAAGTAACATTACATTTAAAGATAAACACATACAAAGTAGACAAATGCGTGTTACATTTCTATTTCTAGTCATTATTTCACTTAAATTTAAACTTTGAAACCATTTTCTAAGATTAATTCCAAGGAAGAACATTTAAATTACGAAAACATTACTAAATATTCTCCCATCCCACAATTAATTGCACTGGACAGAAGATATCATGAAGCGATAATTAATGGAAATTAGACACATTTTGATGAGAAGGGAAGTTTTGTGGTATTTACAAGAAATAGGCGTTTCTCTATTACCAAATTAAAATATTTTTTCAAACATCAATATGACATTTATTTATCACCTTTGAATGTCATTATATAACAAATATTTTATTAAAGGGCCATAATACCCAAATGTTTAAACACTTGAAAGTGATGCAGTATAGCTGTAAAAAGCTGACTAGAAAATATCACCTGAACATCTCTATGTAAAAAAGAAAGATATTTTACCTCAAAAGTTTCTCAGTAGCCACCTCTCATTGTAAAGGATTTCTAAGCAGCATTTTAGTGTGTCTGTCCCGGGACAGCGGAAGGAGTGAGCTTTCGTGCACACTCATGTTATTTCCCTATTCAGTTTAAGGAAGTTTACTATGAAATCTCATGAGAGAGTTTTTTCTTTTTTTTTACCTGCAGCTGGGCAGCAGCTGAGTATAACTTTTTACACAGAACTTACTCTGCTGAGCTGAGGAAATTGTGAGGTAAAATATCTTCCTTTTTTACATAGAGATGCTCAGGTGATATTTTCCTGTCAACTTTTTACAGTTATACTGCATCAGTTTCAAGTGATTTAGCATATGAGTATTATGTCCCTTTAAGTAAATATTTCATCCTCTTTTTCAAATGTGTCATTTGTGCCAAGTGTCAAATATTATATTGGAGTTAAAGCTTGAATTTGTGGACCATTCTCATCACTGCTACCAGATTAGAATATTCTTTTCAAATACTATGATAAAAATAGCATGACTGAGTCAAATGTTAGTTTTAACCACTATAAAAAAATAACATTGGAATGCTACATTTACATTAACTTGAATACTAATGACTCAGGTACCCACATTTGAGCAACAATGTAAAATTCATAAATAGTGAACTTAAAGGGACAGGAAACCCCCAAAAAATGATTTCATGATACAGATAGAGAATACAATTTTAAACAACTTTCCAATTTACTTGTATTATCAAATTAGCTTCATTATCTTGTTATCCTTTGCTGAAGGAACATTGCACGGCTGGCAGCTAGCCAATCATAAGAGACTAGTGTAGAATATGTGCATATTCTTTTTTAACAAGGAGTACCAAGAGAACAAAGCACATTTGATTTATTTTTTTGTTTAATAGATATTTAGGTAGGTAGTGTGCACGTCTGGAGCACTACAGGACAGGAAATAGTGCTGCCATCTAGTGCTCTTGCTAATGTATAACATTAGTACTACATGACAGGAAACAGTGCTGCCATCTAGTGCTCTTGCTAATGTATAACATTAGTACTACATGACAGGAAATAGTGCTGCCATCTAGTGCTCTTGCTAATGTATAACATTAGTACTACATGACAGGAAATAGTGCTGCCATCTAGTGCTCTTGCTAATGTATAACATTAGTACTACATGACAGGCAATAGTGCTGCCATCTAGTGCTCTTGCTAATGTATAACATTAGTACTACATGACAGGAAATAGTGCTGCCATCTAGTGCTCTTGCTAATGTATAACATTAGTACTACATGACAGGAAATAGTGCTGCCATCTAGTGCTCTTGCTAATGTATAACATTAGTACTACAGGACAGGAAATAGTGCTGCCATCTAGTGCTCTTGCTAATGTATAACATTAGCACTACATGACAGGAAATAATGCTGTAATCTAGTGTTCTTGCTAATCTATAACATTAGCACTACATGACAGGAAATAGTGATGCCATCTAGTGCTCTTGCTAATGTATAACATTAGCACTACATGACAGGAAATAGTGCTGACATCTAGTGCTCTTGCTAATGTATAACATTAGCACTACATGACAGGAAATAGTGCTGCCATCTAGTGCTCTTGCTGATGTATAACATTAGTACTACATGACAGGAAATAGTGCTGCCATCTAGTGCTCTTGCTGATGTATAACATTAGTACTACATGACAGGAAATAGTGCTGCCATCTAGTGCTCTTGCTAATCTATAAAATTAGTACTACATGACAGGAAATAGTGCTGCCATCTAGTGCTCTTGCTAATGTATAACATTAGTACTACATGACAGGAAATAGTGATGCCCTCTAGTGCTCTTGCTAATGTATAACATTAGTACTACATGACAGGAAATAGTGCTGCCATCTAGTGCTTGTGCTAATGTATAACATTAGTACTACATGACAGGAAATAGTGCTGCCATCTAGTGCTCTTGCTAATGTATAACATTAGTACTACATGACAGGAAATAGTGCTGCCATCTAGTGCTCTTGCTAATGTATAACTTTAGTACTACATGACAGGAAATAGTGCTGCCATCTAGTGCTCTTGCTAAAGTATAACATTAGTACTACATGACAGGAAATAGTGATGCCCTCTAGTGCTCTTGCTAATGTATAACATTAGCACTACATGACAGGAAATAGTGATGCCATCTAGTGCTCTTGCTAATGTATAACATTAGCACTACATGACAGTAAATAGTGCTGCCATCTAGTGCTCTTGCTAATGTATAACATTAGCACTACATGACAGGAAATAGTGCTGCCATCTAGTGCTCTTGCTGATGTATAACATTAGTACTACATCACAGGAAATAGTGCTGCCATCTAGTGCTCTTGCTGATGTATAACATTAGTACTACATCACAGGAAATAGTGCTGCCATCTAGTGCTCTTGCTAATCTATAAAATTAGTACTACATGACAGGAAATAGTGCTGCCATCTAGTGCTCTTGCTGATGTATAACATTAGCACTACATGACAGGAAATAGTGCTGCCCTCTAGTGCTCTTGCTAATGTATAACATTAGTACTACATGTCAGGAAATAGTGCTGCCATCTAGTGCTCTTGCTAATGTATAACATTAGTACTACATGACAGGAAATAGTGCTGCCATATAGTGCTCTCAGTAATGTATAACATTAGTACTACAGGACAGGAAATAGTGCGGCCATCTAGTGCTCTTGCTAATGTATAACATTAGTACTACACAACAGGAAATAGTGCTGCCATCTAGTGCTCTTGCTAATGTATAACATTAGTACTGCATGACAGGAAATAGTGCTGCCATCTAGTGCTCTTGCTAATGTATAACATTAGTACTACAGGACAGGAAATAGTGCTGCCATCTAGTGCTCTTGCTAATGTATAACATTAGTACTACACAACAGGAAATAGTGCTGCCACCTAGTGCTCTTGCTAATGTATAACATTAGTACTACATGACAGGAAATAGTGCTGCCCTCTAGTGCTCTTGCTAATGTATAACATTAGTACTACATGACAGGAAATAGTGCTGCCACCTAGTGCTCTTGCTAATGTATAACATTAGCACTACATGACAGGAAATAGTGCTGCCATCTAGTGCTCTTGCTAATGTATAACATTGTTGCAAAACAGCTGCCATATAGTGCTGCAGACACGTGCACACATTTGAGATTACCTACCTGCTTTTCAACAAAGGATTACAAAAAAACAAACAAAGGACATTTGATAATGAAAGTAAATTAGAAAGTTGTTTAAAATTATATGTTCTATCTGAATCTTGAAAGAAAAACATTGGGTTTATGTCCCTTTAGTTTAAAGGATTAGTAAAACACCAAAAATGTTATTGTTTAAAAGATAGGAAGATAATCCCTTTATTCACAATTCCCCAGTTTTGCATAACCAACACTGTTATAGAAATATACGTTTTTACCTCTGTAATTACCTTGTATCTAAGCCTCTGCACACTGCCGCCTTATCTCAGTTCTTTTGACATACTTGCATTTTAGCCAATCAGTGCCCTCTCATAAGTAACTCCACAGGCTTGAGCACATTGTAATCTACATGGCACACATGAATTAACACCCTCTAATGTAAAAAAACTGTAAAATGCATTCATATAAGAGGCAGCCTTCAAGGGCTTAGATATTGGCATATAATCTTTCCTAGTTTTAGCTTTCAACTAAACAATGATACAAGTAAATGAGAAAGTTGTTTAAAATTGCATGCCCTATTTGAATCATGAAGGTTTAATTTGAACTTTACTGTCCCTTTAAGCCTAATTATTTTTCTCAACTCTTCCAAACATTCATCCATCCCATTCCCTATTTACTGTTTGTTATTTTTTTTGCAAACAAAGCACAATTTAACACTACAATGCAATCAAAATATCTTTCAAAATAATAACGTTTCCATATGATCAGTCATGTTGTAAGTTATACATGAAATAGTATTATTAGAAATGTATTAGGAGCAGAATGTATTTATGTAGACTTCAGTAGTCTCATGGAATACCTGATAATGGAAGGAACTTAGCTTAGCTTTATGTTTCCGATTAAACTTTTTTTGTGTTTCTTTTCAGAGCCTGTCTGGGTCAGTGCTTCAGTTACAGTGTCCCAAACACATTTCCTCAGTCTACTGAATCCTTGGTGCACTGTGACTCCTGTATGCCGGCCAAGTCCATGTGGGATGTGGTGAGTGTCCTCAAGGTTACTCAAGTTTTTAGTGTTAAAATGACTCAATTACATTAAATGTGCCTAAAATGATATGCACTTAACATCAATATCAGTCCTGCTCACAATCGCGCCATTGGTGGAAACAGAGAATAGGATAATGAACTATTTATGGAGCTCCCATCTACCCCTTTTAGGCGTCACTTTGAGAAAATGATGCCCAAGATGTTTTGTGAAAACTAAACAGTTGTACTTGAGGGACAGTAAACGTTATACATTTAAGTATTGCAAGATTCCAGAAGTCCATGTCCACCTCTTACAAGTTAAAGGTCCCGTAAATACAGTAGATTTGCATAATCAACAAATGCATGATAAAAAGACAATGCAATTGCACTTAGTCGGTATTTCAGATGAGTAGTAGATTTTTTTCTGACTAATTTCAAAGTTCTGTCTATTTCCACTCCTTCTGTATCATGTGACAGCCATCAGCCTATCACAAATGCATAAACGTATATTCTGTGAATTCTTGCACATGCTCAGTAGGAGCTGGTGATTCAAAAAGTGTAAATATAAAGAGACTGTGCACCTTTTGTTAATGGAAGTAAATTGGAAAGTTATTTAAAATTGCATGCTGTATCTGAATAATTAATGTTTAATTCTGACTTGAGTGTCCCTTTAAACACATCTGGAAGTGTTTATTTTAGCACCCATTCATGTGCCCTGTCCACGCCATCAGTCCTCCTCCAGAGGCTTTTTTTTATTGCCAGGCAGCTGGCAGGTATAGCCAATCAAATCCATACCACCCACCCCATAGACTGTAATGGAGTTAGCTCCTGGCTACTAAGTCAAGCTGTTAACTTCAGCATGACAGTGCAGGTGCATTGAAGCCCTAAGAGAGGGGACGCAGGCTTCTACAATCCTGGAATACTTTGAAAGCATTGCAGGAATATATACAGTTAAATTTTCTTTTTTATTTTAGCGCTCAAAGACATAGTTCATGCATTCAACAATGTTTTGTATGGTCTTAACATTGCTTTTCATTTTATTGGTCCTAAAAATGTGCATTTTGGGTGATAGCTATTCACAATAAGTGCATAAAAGGTGAAAACATTGTGTTAACACAGCATTTAACAGAGCAGACACACATGCACTCTCATTAGAAGTAGTTCATTTAGATAAGCTGTAGTGGCGACTCCTCTAAAATAATTTAGCCATTTTAAAAAAAACAAAACATCCCCTTTGTCTCTCTGTGACTACATGATTGTGACTAGCAGCATCTCTTGCCTATTCTATATCTAACAGACAATCTGTACCCCTTTATGTTACAGGTCACTCTCGAGTGCCCGGGCAATGATGAGGTGCCACGTGTGGACAAACTAGTGGAGAAGATCTTGCGCTGCAGCTGTCAAGCATGTGGGAAAGAATTAAGCCAGGAGGGGCCACTATTCAATGAATTCCTGAACACAGCTGAAGAGAATCTACCCCCTGCAGAGAGCCTCAGCCGCCACCAACCACCTCCACAAGAAGAAGAATCACCACCCCAAGCACACCGGGAGGCAGAGAGCGAGGAATGAGCACTTTTTCATCCTCAAAGACTCAGAACTCACTGTAACCGTATACTACAGTGCATAGTCCCACAGTCCCATGGCCAGAGATTGAACCAATGTCTCAGCACTATGGTGGGCAAGAAACTGAGACTCAATAGTTGCCACCTCTGCCCCCAAAACCATAGATATGACCTAATAACTCCTGGATGGTAGTGTTGAGATCTCTGATAAAAACTACACCAATCCCACTAACTCATGGCTGGAAATAAACATATCACTTTAGTATGACGGAGTGGAAAGACCTATAATATACTATTACCACTGTTTCATTGTAACAAATACAGTATATTATAACAGTATGATTGAGAAGAGATCTTAGACCCACAATACACCACAAAAAAATGGACAAGACCAAAGGCTTATCTGTTTCAACAGAATGATGGAGAAGAAGTATTAGACCAACCTGTATAATCTCCAGGCCAGAGATATAGGATATCATGACAGCATTATTGAAGGAAGATCTGCCACTCATTATATCTCAAGACCAGAATTATAGCCTTCACAGTGTGGAGAGACTTCATAACTTCCATTAACTATTCCTACTAGCATAATGTTATAGGAATAACTAACACCATAGTTTAACAGAGAGGATACCACACCACTCCTGATATCTTATGACCAACTATGTAACCTGTAATCACAGTATGATGAAGAGGATATATGAAATCCATAATTCTACACTTCTGTTATCTCATGGTCATAGATATAACCTATAATCACAGCATGTTGGAGAGGGAACCTCAAAACAATAATGACTACTCCCACTCAAGGAGAGGGTCATATTTTTGTAAACCTCTGACAGTCAGCAGATGAGATACCTCTATCAAACTCATCATCTTTGACTTAAATACAGAGGCGTTGTATAGTGTCACTACAGTCCTGTGACTCTGACCTGTAAACAAAAACAATTTGCATTTGATTTTGAGAAATACTGTCTTTAGCATGGATTTGATTTTTGTAGAGGAGACTGTTCTCTATCTGATGTTTGAGATGTAAGATACTGTTGTAATATTCTGTAGTTCAGTAGTATATTGAAGTCATTATAAAGCAAAACACTGATATTCTGATGTTTTACCACTGTCCTGAAGATTTGGGGTCCCTTGTAGTGCTTTAATTGCCACCTGGAACCTGCTGCATAGTCACTTTTCATACAGCTAATGGGCTTAAAGATTTGTACAATAATTTTACTCCAAATAATCTCAAAAATAAATATATTCAATTGACACAAATAAAGCTTTTTATTTGCAAGAATCTAATAACTAGAATGTCTATTTCCAATCAATTGTCATCAAGATTCTGAATAAATTCTAACTTTGTTTTCAACAATTGTAAGTCGTAGTTATGATAAAACAACTCAAAAATTGTAAATATTGTGTGTGCATCTTTGTATTAATAATTTGATGAAATTGGTATGAAGAGGGCTCAACAGTCCCCATTTATGCAAGACTGTCTTAAACTGGGATCTCTGCTTGGCAATCTCAAGTTCTCAACCTTAAGCTCTGTATTTCCACTCATAAGACAGTTTGAAATGGTGTTCTCATGAGCGTCTATGAATCCAGTCAGTGGGCTAGATTTATTAACACTCAGGCTGCCAAGAACCCTCATTGTTAAGGTGAGCCAATGTTCGAAATTCATAGAGGCTCGCTTTACTGATGAATTAGCTGATCACCATTGGGTGTTCCTGTGATTAATATTTATATATATATATATATATATATATATATATATAGTTTAGTTTAGTTAAATGGGACAATTCATGATATGTCACACAGCAAACGAGAAACGCCAGAAAAATGGAAAACAGTCATTACAACACTTTGGAAAACATTCACAAAAGAGGTCTGTAAATGTGTGTAATTAATGTATTCAGATGTCTATTTTGTTATATTAAAGTTACAGATGCAAACGGGGTGCTGATTGGGAACAATATGGGGTGTTCCAAGACATTCCTGAGGTGCAGATACAATTTTTTATCTAAACTGTGACTTCGTATGTGGGATTTAAAGAGATGCGATTACCATTTAAGAGTATTTTGTTTTTCGCAATCATACATCGTTACATCAAAGCTAACAACATTTTCTTTATTTTTCTTGAAATTTTTTGAGTTTGGTTTTGTGCATATATTAAAGTGGCCTCTTTTATAGAGGTATAATATAGGTGATTACTGTAGCAGAGGAGAGGTAACTGCTGTAATGAAATGAAGTAAACCTTGCACTGGCCAAGATTAGGTAATCATCAACAGATAAATAGTCATATGTCCTTCTCTGTTTTAATCTCATGCTTCTTAGAAGTAAATCATTCCAATTAGTTGTCCAAAACAAGACATTGAAAGGAAAGTCAACACCAGAATTTTTGTTGTATAAAAAGATAGATAATCCCTTTATTACCCATTCCGCAGTTTTGCATAACCAACACTGTTATACACTATTTACCTCTGTAATTACCTTGTATCTAAGCCTCTGCAAACTGCCCCCTTGTTTCATTTTTTTTGACAGACTTGCATTTTAGCCAATCAGAGCTGGCTCCCTAGAACTCCACGTGCATGAGCTTTAAGTTCCCATGGGAATAGGACCCTCAATTCCCCCTGTATTTGTCTGTAATATTTTGTCTTTTATTGTATTGTTTCTTCATTGTACTGTTATCCTTGTACCCATGGGCAGCGCTGCGGAATCTGTTGGCACTTTATAAATAAATAATAATATTAATAATAATAATTATCGCCTAGATTTAGAGTTCTGCGGTAGCCGTCAAAAGCAGCGTTAAGGGCTCCTAACGCTGCTTTTGGCCCCCCGCTGGTATTTAGAGTTGTGCAGGTAAAGGTCTAACGCTCACTTTCAAGCCGCGACTTTTCCATACTGCAGATCCCCTTACGCCAATTGCGTATCCTATCTTTGCAATGGGATCTTCCTAACGCTGGTATTTAGAGTCTTGGCTGAAGTGAGCAATAGACCCTCTACCGACCAGCCGCAAAAAAAAGTCAGTAGTTAAGAGCTTTCTGGGCTAACGCCGGTTTATAAAGCTCTTAACTACTGTGCTCTAAAGTACACTAACACCCATAAACTACCTATGTACCCCTAAACCGAGGTCCCCCCACATCGCCGCCACTATAATAATTTTTTTTAACCCCTAATCTGCTGACCGCACACCGCCGCCACCTACATTATCCCTATGAACCCCTAATTTGCTGCCCCTAACATCGCCGACACCTACATAATATTTATTAACCCCTAATCTGCCCCCCCCCAACGTTGCCGCTACCTAACTACACTTATTAACCCCTAATCTGCCGACCGGACCTCGCCGCTACTCTAATAAATGTATTAACCCCTAAAGCTAAATCTAACCCTAACACCCCCCTAAATTAAATATAATTTTAATCTAACGAAATAAATGAAATCTTATTAACTAAAGTATTCCTATTTAAAACTAAATACCTGTAAAATAAACCCTAATATAGCTAGAATATAACGAATAATTATATTGTAGCTATTTTAGCATTTATATTTATTTTACAGGCAACTTTGTATTTATTTTAACTAGGTACAATAGCTATTAAAGGGACAGTCTAGGCCAAAATAAACTTTCATGATTCAGATAGAGCATGTAATTTTAAACAATTTTCCAATTTACTTTTATCACCAATTTTGCTTTGTTCTCTTGGTATTCTTAGTTGAAAGCTTAACCTAGGAGGTTCATATGCTAATTTCTTAGACCTTGAAGCCCACCTCTTTCAGATTGCATTTTAACAGTTTTTCACCACTAGAGGGAGTTAGTTCACATATTTCATATAGATAACACTGTGCTCGTGCACGTGAAGAAATCTGGGAGCAGGCACTGATTGGCTAGACTGCAAGTCTGTCAAAAGAACTGAAAAAAGGGGCAGTTTGCAGAGTCTTAGATACAAGATAATCACAGAGGTTAAAAGTATATTAATATAACAGTGTTAGTTAGGCAAAACTGGGAAATGGGTAATAAAGGGATTATCTATCTTTTAAAACAATAAAAATTCTGGTGTAGACTGTCCCTTTAAATAGTTATTTACTATTTAATAGCTACCTAGTTAAAATAATTACAAAATTACCTATAAAATAAATCCTAACCTAAGTTACAATTAAACCTAACACTACACTATCAATAAATTAATTAAATAAATTACCTACAATTACATACAATTAAATAAAATAAACTAAATTACAAAATAACAAACAAACACTAAATTACAAAAAATAAAAAAAGATTACAAGAATATTAGGCTAATTACACCTACTCTAAGCCCCCTAATAAAATAAAAAAAATAAAAAAAATAATAAAGGTCCCTACCCTATTCTAAATTAAAAAGTAACCAGCTCTTTTACCAGCCCTTAAAAGGGCTTTTTGCGGGGCATGCCCCAAAGTAATCAGCTCTTTTGCTTTTAAATAAAATACAACCCCCCCAACATTACAACCCACCACCCACATACCCCTACTCTAACCCAAACCCCCCTTAAATAAACCTAACACTACTCCCCTGAAGATCTCCCTACCTTGAGCCGTGTTCACCCAGCCGGGCACTGATGGACCAAAAGAGGACATCCGGAGCGGCAGAAGTCTAAATCCTATCCGGGCAGAAGAGGACATCCGGACCGGCAGACATCTTCATCCAAGCGGCATCTTCTATCTTCATCCATCAGACGAGGAGCGGATGGATGAAGACCTCCGGCGCGGAACATCCTTCTTCCCCGACGACTAGACGACGAATGACGGTTCCTTTAAATGACGTCATCCAAGATGGTGTCCCTCGAATTCCGATTGGCTGATAGGATTCTATCAGCCAATCGGAATTAAGGTAGGAATAATCTGATTGGCTGATTCAATCCGATTGGCTGATCCAATCAGCCAATCATATTGAACTTGCATTCTATTGGCTGGGTGAACACGGCTCAAGGTAGGGAGATCTTCAGGGGGGTAGTGTTAGGTTTATTTAAGGGGGGTTTGGGTTAGATTAGGGGTATGCGGGTGGTGGGTTGTAATGTTGGGGGGGTTGTATTTTATTTAAAGGCAAAAGAGCTGATTACTTTGGGGCATGCCCCGCAAAAAGCCCTTTTAAGGGCTGGTAAAAGAGCTGGTTACTTTTTAATTTAGAATAGGGTAGGGACCTTTATTATTTTGGGGGGCTTTTTTATTTTATTAGGGGGCTTAGACTAGGTGTAATTAGCCTAATATTCTTGTAATCTTTTTTTATTTTTTGTAATTTAGTGTTTGTTTGTTTTTTTATTTAGTTTATTTAATTGTATGTAATTGTAGGTAATTTATTTAATTAATTTATTGATAGTGTAGTGTTAGGTTTAATTGTAACTTAGGTTAGGATTTATTTTACAGGTAATTTTGTAATTATTTTAACTAGGTAGCTATTAAATAGTAAATAACTATTTAATAGCTATTGTACCTAGTTAAAATAAATACAAAGTTGCCTGTAAAATAAATATAAATCCTAAAATAGCTACAATATAATTATTTGTTATATTGTAGCTATATTAGGGTTTATTTTACAGGTAAGTATTTAGTTTTAAATAGGAATACTTTAGTTAATAAGATTTAATTTATTTAGTTAGATTAAAATTATATTTAATTTAGGGGGGTGTTAGGGTTAGGGTTAGACTTAGCTTTAGGGGTTAATACATTTATTAGAGTAGCGGCGAGGTCCGGTCGGCAGATTAGGGGTTAATACTTGAAGTTAGGTGGCGGCGACGTTGGGGAGGGCAGATTAGGGGTTAATAAGTGTAGTTAGGTAGCGGCGACGTTGGGGGGGGCAGATTAGGGGCTAATAAATATTATGTAGGTGTTGGCGATGCTAGGGGCAGCAGATTAGGGGTACATAGGGATAATGTAGGTTGCGGCGGTGTCCGGAGCGGCAGATTAGGGGTTAATTGTGTTATGCAGGTGTCAGCGATAGCGGGGGCGGCAGATTAGGGGTTAATAAGTGTAAGGTTAGGGGTGTTTAGACTCGGGGTTCATGTTAGGGTGTTAGGTGCAGACTTAGAAACTGTTTCCCCATAGGAAACAATGGGGCTGCGTTAGGAGATGAACGCTGCTTTTTTGCAGGTGTTAGGGTTTTTTTCAGCCCAAACTGCTCCATTGTTTCCTATGGGGGAATCGTGCACAAGCACATTTTTCCAGCTAGCCGCTACCGTAAGCAACGCTGGTATTGAGAGTTGAAGTGGCGGTAAATATGCAACTTTACGCTCCCTTTTTGGAGCCTAACACAGCCCTTCAGAGAACTCTAAATACCAGCGTTGTTTAGAAGCAGCGCTAGAAAAAAAAGACGCGTAGCTAACGCACCTCTTTGGCCGCAAAACTCTAAATCTAGGCGAATGTTATCTATATGATACACATGAACTAATGACATCTAGTGGTCAAAATACATTCAGATTAGAGGCAGTCTTCAAGGTCTAAGAAATTAGCATATGAACCTCCTAGGTTTAGCTTTTAACTAAGAATACCAAAAGAACAAAGCAAAATTTGTGATAAAAGTATATTGGAAAGTTGTTTAAAATTACATTCCCTATTTAAATTATGAAAGTTTTTTTTGGACTTGACTGTCCCTTTAATGAAACAATCCATTAATTAATTAATTACATTTTTAAATGTTTAAATTAATTTGTTTGTATATGTGTTGTATCCAAACCTGAGAACAAATACATTTTAGGATTCAGTTTTAAACAGGACAGAATATCTTTTCTCTGTGCCCCATAAGTGGAATGTTTTACCATTTAATTCTGCTCTAATTCATTAGAGTGTATAATTTATTCATTGCTGAGCCTTGATTACTATGTCTTTGACACCCACATAGTAATCTAGGTAGATTTATTAAGAGGTGAATGCCCCTATCATTTGCAGCTTCGCTCAATTAAATCCAAAACTTATATTTATGAAGCAGCAGACTGATGTGAACTGAGTGATTGACAGGCCCTGCTCTTGTGCAAGTGGGGAATGAATGCGCCACACAATTTACCATCTCAGGGAGACAGGTTAAATAAATGTAATCCTTGTCTGTCTGATCTATGATAAATCTACAAAAATATAACTTTTTAATAAATTAGAGCATGTCATTTAGCTCTCCAATCAGGTGCAATTAACTTAAACTTTTCTTTAGTACTATAAGGTCCATTACAGGATTCTGGAAGGTACAACTTACTATAATAGCTGTGTATCTCGCTAAGAGGTGTTTCCTACAAGTGAAGGAGAGACACGTTCATTACGATATATATAAAAAAACACATTGAAACTATACAATAAAAGGCTATAATACAGAAGACATTACTAATCATATTAATAATATTTGTGAAAATATGTTTTACATGTACGAGGCAAGCAGGAACGCATGGAAATGGAGTTCCTGCACTATTTTTGCAGATGGAACTAAGTTCCCCCTGGACAGAGTGCAGAAATGCTTCAGTAAACACTGCTGCTGTTGTGGGAGGAGCTGGAGTACAGTCTGGTTAGAGGGATAGTGAGATCCTTTAGTAATGGGCAGTTACACTTCCTACAATACACTAAATATAAGCATGTCAGCGGTCCTGCTGTGTGATCACCCCACACTGTGTGGAAAACATGGTGCTTACATTTTTGTGTGGCTTGCTCTGGGGTTATTTAGCTCCCCTCAGCAGAAATAGGACTATTGCACCTTAAGTGGGTGAGACTCTTTGACAGAGTAGGAGTCTATGGCCCAAAGGCAACCATTCAACCCTTCATTGGATTTAATTTGCTTTCATTAACCAAAGTATATAGATTATATACTTATAAATACAGTGTGTGTGTGTGTGTGTGTGTATAAGTGTGTGTGTATGTGTGTGTGTATATGTGTGTGTGTGTGTATATGTGTGTGTGTATAAGTGTGTGTGTATAAGTGTGTGTGTATAAGTGTGTGTGTGTGTGTATAAGTATGTGTGTATAAGTGTGTATATGTGTGTGTATAAGTGTATGTGTGTATAAGTGTGTGTATAAGTGTGTGTGTATAAGTGTGTATATGTGTGTGTGTATATATGTGTGTGTGTATAAGTGTGTGTGTGTATAAGTGTGTGTATATGTGTGTGTATAAGTGTGTGTGTGTTGAAAAACAATATTAATTGTGAGGGGGTGGAAGTCTTGGTGAGTTCACACACTTTTTTTGTAGGACTTTACCCCTGTATGCAGCAAATTGCAAAAAGAGAGTTGAGTATTAAAATATAAGGCAATCATCCTCTAGACAAAGCTATTATTCCTATATGTCTAAACAGTAATAAGATATGACAGTACACCTGAGCATGCGTGAAACGCGTCAGATCTTCCACACTGCCCTTCCACACTATGTGTGTTTGTACTTAAACAGTGTGAATAAACTAGCATTACGGATCTGGCTTCTACCTCTTTTTGCTCTTTACAATCCTCCTCTAAACAAGTGAGTGCGACAAAGCCTAGACATACATGTTGGCCTCTTTGGGCTCCATGAGTTATATCCCTTTATGGGATGTGAGTAAGGAGTCCATGTCTGCTTTTTCTTTCTTTCTCTTAGGTAGATCCCAGAGTAATTTACACATAAACAAAAAAAAAAAGAGAGACATGCTGAACTGAGAATGAAGACCAGCTGGGAAAAACATGCCTGTTTGATTGGCCAGTGCCGCTAAAGGTGCAGTCTATCTTAACTCACTATAACTTTCAGAGAGGACCATGTTCAACAAATTAGTTCATATCCACAATGCAGCCCAATATGTATTAGAATAATTTGCTTCATGTTATTCTGTACATATTATGTAATGATATATGAATCCTTTAGGCTTAGCACTAGGTGTATATAAATTGCAGATTATGATTTTTGGCTTCTCTAGAAAGCATTGAACAAGGCAAAGTCCTTATATAGTGTATATATATGAAACAGATAGACCACACTCACTGTATTTAGCAAACAAAAAACTGTTCTTTATTACATAGGTGACGTTTTGGGGTGCAAAAATGATATTACAAACAAAGTTTTAAAGCATACAGGATCGCTGTGGGATAGAGATCACTTCAATCTTCCTACTTTTTGTATGTGCTTGGCATTATCATATCACACAATTTCCATTTTATCAGCTTCTGACTTAATTGAAGTAAATATGGATTAAAAAAGATATGTAACTCATTTCCCCCATACAGCTGGATAAATGTATGTGTTTACAGTGTTTGTAGAGGGTATAGGACATGGAGTACATATAATGCACAGCTTAGTTGCGGCTCTATTCCAAATAAATGATAATAATAATATTTGCAGTACTGGGACTGTAACTACATGGGCCAAACACTGCATTTATCTACATAAACATATTGATTTGAGGAACTGATTATCCTAATAATTGATCATTTCTATGATCAAATATCAATATATTTATTACTTTACTAACACTAAACATTTATTTAAAGGAGATATTTTTATGTTGTTCATTATAGTTCCCTCTAGATGGCGCTAGTGCTTCATTCAGTTTTTTTTTTTGTAAATTAAAAAATGGGAGTCATTTTCAATTCAATAAGAAGTCTGCCAGTCTTTCAAGTTCCTATATTATTCTATAGAGTCAGTTAATTAAAATGGCACTAAAAAGACTAAATAGTAAGAAAATGCTAAACATAATGATGTATTTAAAGTAAAGATTAGTATTTGTATTTTTAAAATAATATTAGCTGAGAAATATTGAATAAATTAATAGATTTAGCTTAGATAAAATAATATGTGCCACCATGTTGTAACCTAGTGTTTTCTTTTAGAAAAAAAAATCTTATCTGCTCTGCCGAGACCAGTTAGGGGCATATAAATGAGCTGCTAGATTGTTTAGCCAATAGCTGTGTAAACTACAGCAGTGTTAGGTTAATTCTTGTTTTAAAAAGTTGAGCTATTGCAGAAAAGGGGGACAAAATAAATTGATATTTGATCATAGAAATTGATGTATTGAAACAATGTAAAGCATTTGTGTCTAATAATTCAAAAGCACTAACTGATTTACTTTACATTTTTAGGGTGTGTAGTGACTGTCAGTCTAAAGTAAATTTTCAGCCAAATCTATTCTGCCATTCCTAAATTATAATTATCTGGGGGGAAAATAACACTTCTTTGAACTTATAGGGATATGAAACCCACATTTCTTTCATGTAATTGGCAAGAATCCATGAGCTAGTGACGTATGGGATATACAATCCTACCAGGAGGGGCAAAGTTTCCCAAACCTCAAAATGCCTATAAATACACCCCTCACCACACCCACAATTCAGTTTTACAAACTTTGCCTCCTATGGAGGTGGTGAAGTAAGTTTGTGCTAAGATTTCTACGTTGATATGCGCTTCGCAGCATTTTGAAGCCTGATTCCTCTCAGAGTACAGTGAATGTCAGAGGGATGTGAAGGGAATATCACTTATTAAATGCAATGGTTTTCCTCACGGGGATCTATTTCATAGGTTCTCTGTTATCGGTCGTAGAGATTCATCTCCTACCACCCTTTTCAGATTGACGATATACTCTCATATTCCATTACCTCTACTGATAACGGTTTCAGTACTGGTTTGGCTATCTGCTATATGTGGATGGGTGTCTTTGGTAAGTATGTTTTCATTACTTAAGACACTCTCAGCTATGGTTTGGCACTTTATGTATTTATATAAAGTTCTAAATATATGTATTGTACTTATATTTGCCATGAGTCAGGTTCATGTATTTCCTTCTGTCAGTTTCATATTTGGGAAATGCATTTTTTAGGAAAACTTATTTCTTACCTGGGGTATAGTCTTTTTTCAATTGACTGTCATTTTAAATTTGCGGGCAGAATTAGGCTCGCGAGGGCGCAATATGCCAAACTATATTGCGTCATTTTTGGCGCGAGATTTTTTTGGCGCAAAATTACGTTCGATAAAGCAGATTCATCATTTCTGGCGTCTTTGTTGACGCCAAGTCCTTTCACAAGGTTGCGTCTTTAATGACGCAAGTGTGTCATTTCTGGATGTTGTTAGCGCCAAAAAAAATTCTCTGTTTGTTTGTGTGTCATACTTGCCGCCAAATATTTTCATTATTTTAAACCCCATTCCTATATGCCTCTTGCCTTTTTTCTCTATCAGAGGGCTATGCTGTTTGCATTTTTTTCCCCATTCATGAAACTGCCATTTAAGGAAATTGATAATTTTGCTTTATATGTTGTATTTTCTCTTACATTTTGCAAGATGTCTCAATCTGATCCTGTTTCAGAAATCACTGTTGGAATCCGGCTGACTGATAACAGTTCTACCAAAACTAAGTACATTTTTTTGTAATCTTATGGAGATTATATCTCCAGCTGTGGTTTGTAATAAGTTGTCATGATAAACTTTTACATGCAGAGAATGTTTCCATCAGTAATAGTACATTGCCTGTTGCTGTTCTTTTAAACATCTAATGCACAAGATATACCTGTGAATTTATAAGAATTATTTGCTGATTCTATTCAGAAGGCTTTGTCTGCCATCCCGCCTTCTAAATGTAAAATGTAAAGGTCTTTTAAAACTACTCATTAAGTTGATGAAATTTCAAATGACCGAAAACATACAGAATTATCCTCCTTTGATGAGGATCTATCTGATTCAGAAGATCCTTCCTCAGATATTGACACTGACAAATCTACTTATTTATTTAAAATGGAGTACATTTGTTCTTGAAGAAATGTTGATTATATTGGATATTGAGGAGATTAGTCCTCTTTATATTAAACTAGTAAACGTTTATAAAACCTCCTGTGGTTATTCCAGAGGTTTTTCCAGTTCCTAATGCTATTTCTCATATGATTTATAAGGAATGGATTAGGCCTGGTACTGCTTTTATTCCTTCTTTAAGGTTTTAAAAATTGTATCCTTTGCCAGCAGTTAGATTGGAGTTTTGGGAAAAAATCCCCAAAGTTGGGGCTATCTCTACTCTTGCTAAACGTACTACTATTCCTATGGAAGATAGTATTTCTTTTAAGATCCTTTAGATAGGAAACTTGTATCTTATCTAAGAAAAGTTTATTCATTTTCAGACAAACAAAGAGGGGGCACCCTAATAGATTGATATAGAGGGTCCAAAGAGGGCAAAAAAAGTAAAATTAATATAAGGTGAGTTATATTATGCAATAGGTGAGTTAATTATGCAATAATAGCAGCAGTATATAAATAAATAAATATATATATTTTTTTATGCTGTGATAATGTCTCTGATATTGGGATGAGGCAGCAAACTGTGAAGATCCAGGCCGGGATCCAGAAGCAGCAATCTACAAACACAAGAAGAGACAGATGCGCCACATGGCCCAATATTGTTTGATCCAAAACAAATTAATGAATATATGAGGAATAAACTCACATTTAGGAGAGCACCTCAATCAGTGCTGTAGAGACAGTCTGGGATCTATTACAGTCACCCAGCAGACCAAACTCCCACAAAGATTAAACTCACATTTAGGAGAGCACCTCAATCAGTGCTGTAGAGACAGTCTGGGATCTATTACAGTCACCCAGCAGACCAAACTCCCGCAAAGGTGTAATATCTGTATTCAAAATGATAAGAGAGACACAGGTGCCAACATGGCCTAGTATAGCAGGAACAATGATGATAAAGAGCCAATGATAAGAGAGGTACTCACAATAGTTGAAGCATCTCCCTTGATGCTATAGGAGCAGGATGGGGTCAATTCAGTCACCCACCAGACTTGATAATAGGCACTCGGGACAGTGTGGATCCAGAAGTAGGCCAAAAACGGATGGACTCAAAAAGAATCCCTTAGCAAAAGGGACAACTCACAAAAAAGAGAGTAGCAAGTGTTCCAAGATAAATTATTTTAATAAAAGATTAAAAACACAGGCTACGCGTTTCTCAGCTCTAGGCCTGATGAAGCCTGATGAAACAGCCTAGAGCTGAGAAACGCGTCGCCTGTGTTTTTAATCTTTTATTAAAATAATTTATCTTGGAACACTTGCTACTCTCTTTTTTGTGAGTTGTCCCTTTTGCTAAGGGATTCTTTTTGAGTCCATCCGTTTTTGGCCTACTTCTGGATCCACACTGTCCGGAGTGCCTATTATCAAGTCTGGTGGGTGATTGAATTGACCCCATCCTGCTCCTATAGCATCAAGGGAGATGCTTCAACTATTGTGAGTACCTCTCTTATCATTGGCTCTTTATCATCATTGTTCCTGCTATACTAGGCCATGTTGGCACCTGTGTCTCTCTTATCGTTTTGAATACAGATATTACACCTTTGCGGGAGTTTGGTCTGCTGGGTGACTGTAATAGATCCCAGACTGTCTCTACAGCACTAATTGAGGTGCTCTCCTAAATGTGAGTTTATTCCTCATATATTCATTAATTTGTTTTGGATCAAACAATATTGGGCCATGTGGCGCATCTGTCTCTTCTTGTGTTATTCATTTTCAGGTCTTTTTCTTAGGCCTGCAGTTTCTTTGGCTGTTGTTGCAGCTGCTTCAACCTTTTGGTTGGAAACTTTAGCGCAACAAGTATCGGATCATGATTTGTCTAGCATTGTTAACTTGATTCAACATGCTAATAATTTCATTTGTGATGCCATTTTTTGATATTATCAAAATTGATGTAAAATCTAGGTCTTTAGCTATTTTAGCTAGAAGAGCTTTGTGGCTTAAATCGTGGAATGCTGATATGACTTTTAAGTTGAGATTGCTATTTCTTTCCTTCCAAGGTATTAAATTATTTGTTTCAACTGTTGGATTCAATAATTTCAACTGTCACTGGGGGAGTTTTTTGCCTCAAGATTAAGATCTAAGGGTACATTTAAAGCTTCTAACCATTTTTGTTCTTTTATAAGGAACAGAAATCTAATTCTTCCCCAAGGAATCTGTTTCCAATTGGAAGCCTTATTCAAATTGGAATAAATCCAAGCCATTTAAGAGATTAAAGTCAGCCCCCAAGTCCGCATGAAGGTGCGGGTCTTATTCCAGCTCAGCTGGTAGGGGGCAGATTAAGATTTTTCTAAGATGTTTGGATCAATTCGGTGCAAAATCATTGGATTCAGAGAATTGTTTCTCAGGGGTACAGAATAGGATTCAGAGTAAGACCGCTTGTGAGAAGTTTTTTCTCTCTCACACATTCCAGCAAACCCAGTTAAGGCTCAGGCTTTCTTGAAGTGTGTTTCAGCCCTGGAGTTATCTGGGGTAATCATGCCAGTTCCGTTTCAGGAACAGGGTCTGGGGTTTTATGATGAAGCGCCACTAGAGGGCGCGAAACATGTCAGACGTTTTTTTCCATTATCTGCACCATTTTTTTGATGAAGGAATAAAGGAATAAAAATTTCTATTTAACCTATACTGCTGTGCTGCTGGACTTTTCATTTATTTGGGCACGTTTTACTGCAGTAGGTTTGCTGCTTTATACTCAGCATTGCACCCAGCCCATATGCACGTTTCTTCTTTGCCCTGAGTGTGTGGCGTCTGACGTCACTGAAGAGAGCCGGACAGGAGCGCCCTGTGGTGAGTTCGGAGCGGCCGCGTCTACAGTCTTGTCTGGGGTTTTATTCAAATCTATTCATTTTCCCAAAGAAAGAAAATTAATTCAGACCAGTTTTGGATCTAAACATTTTGAATCGATATGTAAGAGTACCAATTTTCAAAATGGTGATTATAAGGTCTATTCTGCCTTTTGTTCAGCAAGGGCATTATATGCCCACAATAGACTTACAGGATGCATATCTTCATATTCCGATTCATCCAGATTGCTTTCAGTTTCTGAGATTCTCTTTTTTAGACAAGCATTACCAATTGTTGCTCTTCGTTTTTGGCCTAGCGACAGCTCTAGGAATCTTTTCAAGGTTCTCGGTGTCCTACTCTCTGTTATCCTTATTTGGACAATATCTTGGTAGTCTTTAAGTTCTCACAAATTAACTTCTGTTGTTTCTTCATAGACATGGTTGGAGGATCAATTTACCAAAAAGTTCCTTGATTCCTCAGACAAGGGTCACCTTTTTAGGTTTCCAGATAGATTCAGTATTCATGACTCGGTCTTTAACAGACAAGAGACAATTTAAATTGGTTTCAGCTTGTCGGAACCTTCAGTCTCTATTATTCCTTTCAGTAGCCATTTACATGGAAGTTTTAGGTTTCATGACTGCCGCATCGGACGTACTTCCCTTTGCTCGTTTTCATGTGAGACCTCTCCAGCTTTGTATGCTGAATCAATGGTGCTGGGATTATACAAAGATATCACAATTAATATCTTTAAATCCTAATGTTCGATTATCTCTGACTTGGTGGTTAGATCACCCTCGTATAGTTCTAGGGGCCTCTTTAGTTCATCCAACCTGGACTGTGATCACAACAGATGCAAGTCTTTTCAGGTTGGGGAGCTGTTTGGGGATCTCTGACAGCACAAGGGGTTTGGAAATCTCAAGAGGCGAGATTACCAATCAATATTTTGGAACTCCGTGCAATTTTCAGGGTTCTTCAGGCTTGGCCTCTGTTAAGAGAGAACCGTTCATTTGTTCTCAGACAGACAATATCACAGCTGTGGCATATGTCAATCATCAGGGTGGGACTCAGTCCCCTAGCTATGAAGGAAGTATTTTGAATACTTTCTTGGGCGGAATCTAGCTCTTGTCTAATTTCTGTGGTACATGTCCCAGGTGTAGACAATTGGGAAGCGGATTATCTCAGCCATCAGACTTTACATCCGGGGAAGTGTCTCTCCATCCAGATGTGTTTTCTCATATTGTTCAGATATGGTGGTCTTTCAGAAATAGATCTGATGGTTTCTTATCTAAACAAGAAACTTCCCAGGTACCTGTCCAGGTCCAGGGTTCTTCAGGCGGAAGCAGTGGATGCGTTGACAATTCCTTGGTGTTGCCAGCCTGCTTATATTTTTCCGCCTCTAGTTCTTCTTCCAAGAGTGATATCCAAAATCATCATGGAACAGTCATTTGTATTGCTGGTAGCTCCAGCATGGCCTCACAGGTTTTGGTATACGGATCTTGTTTAGATGTCCAGTTGCCAACCTTGGCCTCTTCCATCAGGATTTCAAATCATTAAATTTGAAGGTATGGAAATTGAATGCCTAGTGCTTAGTCATAGAGGTTTCTCTGACTCAGTGATTAATACTATGTTACAGGCTAATAAATCTGTTTCTAGGAAGATTTATTATCGAATTTGGAAGACTTATATTCATAGTGTTCTTCTCATAAATTTGTTTGACATTCTTTTAGAATTCCTAGAATTCTGCAGTTTCTTCAGGATGGTTTGGCTAAGGGTGTGTCTGCAAGTTCCTTGAAGGGACAAATCTCTGCTCTTTCTGTCTTATTTCACAGAAAGATTACTTAAGCTTCCTGATATTCAATGTTTTGTTCAGGCTTTGGTTTGTATCAAGCCTGTCATTAATTCATTCTCTCCTCCTTGGAGTCTTAATTTGGTTTTGAAGGCTTTACAGGAGCCTTCATTTGAGCCTATGCATTCTTTGGACATTAAACTACTTTCTTGGAAAGTGTTGTTCCTTTTGGCCATCTCTTCAGCTAGAAGAGTTTCTGATGTATCTGCTCTTTCTTGTGAATCTCCTTTTCTGATTTTTCATCAGGATTAAGTGGTTTTGCAGACTTCATTTAAATTCTTACCTAAGGTTGTGAATTCTAACAACATTAATAGTGAAATTGTTGTCCTTTCCTTGTGGCCTAATCCTAAGAATTCTTTGGAGAGATCCTTACATTCTTTGGATGTGGTAAGAGTTTGAAATATTATGTTAAAGCTACTAAAGATTTCAGGAAGACTTCTAGTCTATTTGTTATCTTTTCTGGTTCTAGGAAAGGTCAGAAGGCTTCTGCCGTTTCCTTGGCTTCGTGGTTAAAGCTTTTTGATTCATTCAGCTTATTTGGGGTCGGGTTAAGCCCCGCCTCAGAGAATTACAGCTCATTCTATTAAATCAGTCTCCACTTCGTGGGCTTTTAAGAATGAAGCTTCAGTTGATCACATTTGCAAAGCCGCAACCTGGTTTTCTTTGCATACATTTACTAAATTCTACCGTTTTGATGTATTCGCTTCTTCGGAAGCAGTTTTTGGTAGAAATTTTTTTCAGGCAGCTGTTTCAGTTTGATTCCTCTGCTTATGTTTTAAGTTTTTTCTTTTCATTCATGAGAATAAATTAATATTTTGGGTTGTGGATTAATTTTTCAGCAAGAAATGGCTGTTTTTATTTGTATCCCTCCCTCTCTAGTGACTCTTGCGTGGAGTTCCACATCTTGGGTATTGCTATCCCATACGTCACTAGCTCATGGACTCTTGCAAATTACATGAAAGAAAACATAATTTATGTAAGAACTTACCTGATAAATTCATTTATTTCATATTGGCAAGAGTCCATAATGCCCACCCTTTTTATGGTGGTTATGATTTTTTTGTATAAAGCACAAATATTTCCAAATTTCTTTGTTGATGCTTTTTACTCCTTTCTTTATCACCCACTACTTGGCTATTCGTTAAACTGAATTGTGGGTGTGGTGAGGGGTGTATTTATAGGCATTTTGAGGTTTGGGAAACTTTGCCCCTTCTGGTAGGATTGTATATCCCATACGTCACTAGCTCATGGACTCTTGCCAATATGAAAGAAATGAATTTATCAGGTAAGTTTATTATATAAATTATGTTTTTTCTTTCATGATTCAGATATAGCAGCAATTTTAAGCAACTTTTAAATTTACTCCTATTATCAAATTTTTCTTCGATCTCTTGGTATCTTTAGTTTAAAAGCAGGAATGTAAGCTTAGGAGCCGGCCCATGTTTAGTTCAGAAAACACTACCCAGTGTGCTGAACTAAAAATGGGACGGCTCCTAAGCTTACATTAATGCTTTTTAAAACGTAAAGATACCAAGGGAACAATTTGTTTTTTTATAATAGGAGTAAATTAGAAAGTTGCTAAACATTGCATGCTCTATCTGAATCAGTAAAAGAAAAAAATGTGACTTTCATATCCCTTTAAGGGACTATAAAACACTTTAAAATTAAAATATAACATATTTATTTATGTGTTGTACAGAATTTGCAGTATATTTTTTTTAATTATTTATTTAGTTTCACTTTCATGTAATTTAGCACTGAAAATTGTGGGTTTACCAATTCTGAGAATTGGGAGTGCACAATGCAGACCTTGCAATCCTCGCTTTGCTGCATACTGTGCAAAAGACAGACTGTATTGGTGCTTATAACTTGTAACAGACTTATGGTTGAAGCAAAGGATTCAATTAAATTGTTTCAGTGATTGATTTTATTTTGATCCTTTGCTTCTGGATTAAGTGTGCAGGTCCACAGATGCCAAGCTACAACCAATAGCACAGGGTGAATTATCTTTGCCAATAATAACACACAATCCAGTATTACAAGTAAATGGTTAAATATTTTATCCAAAGCATCTTAACACAGCCAAAACCAGCAAGCTTTTGTTTAGGCATTTTGCACAATGCTATGTGAGTAGATTTCACAAAAAATAAAAAATTGTAACATTTTTAGAGAACTGTTATTAGTACAATTTAAAGGGACACTGAACCCAAATTTTTTCTTTTGTAATTCAGAAAGAGCATGCAATTTTAAGCAACTTTCTAATTTACTCCTATTATCAATTTTTCTTCGCTCTCTTGCTATCATTATTTGAAAAAGAAGGCATCTAAGCGTTTTTTTTGGTTTCAGTACTCTGGACAGCACTTTTTTATTGGTGGATGAATTTATCCACCAATCAGCAAGGACAACCCAGGTTGCTCACCAAAAATGGGCCGGCATCTAAACTTACATTCTTGCATTTCAAATAAAGATACCAAGAGAATGAAGAAAATGTGATAATAGGAGTAAATTAGAAAGTTGCTTAAAATTTCATGCTCAATCTGAATCCCGAAAGAAAATTTTTGGATTACAATATAATAATAATCTACCATGCGTTTGAAACAATGTTTTCTACATAAAATTCTAAACACAATGTTTTGTTATTGACTTTGCCATTAAGTATCTTATTTTATCTTTCGGCAAGTGCGCATGCAACAAGTACTTCAGGAGAATGATAATGTGCCAGAGTGCTAAGCTCTTTTTAAAGAAGGAAGGTGCAAGTTTTCTCTTGCTTCCCTTATTTCCCCCCAACAAAACATTGTGACATTGATTAATTACTTTCATTAAAATAGCAAGAATCAGTGCTAACAATCTGACTATTAACAAGTTAACCCCGTTGCTGCCAGAGATGACTGCTTCTCCTTGTAAGGTTTGAAAGAATGTGGCACTGGGAAGAGTCATCCTTATACAGTATCAACCACTGATTCCACAGGGTTTAAAATAACAGTCACTAGATTTAGGTCTCACAGGGGTTTTTCAAGACTTATATGAGGTGTCAGCTGTTAACTGCTGCAGGGGAGCTGGCATGGTAGAGAAAAATATAAATATATATGAGGGAAGCAGATGATCAAAAATCTGACTAAGCTCTCATAAATTTGCCACTCTATCATACATCTATCATTTGTCTGCCCGCTCTATTATAAGGCTGTCCTCTCTATCATATGTCTGTCTACTCTATCATGTCTGCCTACTCAATCATATGTTTGCCACTCTATCATACATCTGCCCACTCTATCATACGTCTGCCCACTCTATCATACGTCTGTCCACTCTATCATATGTCTACCTACTCTATCATGTCTGCCCAATATATCATATGTCTATCCACTTTATCACATCTGCCCACTCTATCATAAGTTTTCCTACTTAATCATAAGTTTGTTACTCTATCATACGTCTACCTACTATATCATACATCAGCAACTCTATCACAAGTCTGCCTACTCTATCATAAGTCTACCACTCTAGCATATGTCTGCCTACTCTATCATATGTTTACCTACTCTATCATAAGTATGCAACTCTAACATAAGTTTACCTTCCCCATCACAAGTCTGCCACTATATCATATGTCTGCCTACTCAATCATAAGTTTGCAACTCTATCATTTGTATGTCAACTTTATCATTAGTCTACCACTCTATCATAAGTCTGCATACCCTATCCTATTTGTACCTACTCCATCATAGGTCTGCCACTCTATCATAAGTCTGCCCACTATATTATAAATTGCTTAAGGCTCATATATGCTAGAACTTCACATAACAGGACCTGACTCAACTATAACATTTTGTATATAATGTAATAGGAAAACCTGGTTAAATTAGTAATTATATTAACAGAAAGAGAAGTACTCAACTAGAAATGATCAACAACTCAGCAGTTTGTTCTTTAGAAGGTCGCCTCTTTTAGCCCAATTGTTCTTATCTCAGAGAAGAACTTTCCTAAAGTTTATTAGTCTAATCATTTCTAAAAAGGACGCCCCAGCCCAGTCCAGAAATACAAGGGAACCTTCTCTGAATGAGACACATGGCAACCCCAGACAATCATTTCAGCCTTCTGTGGGAATTATCAGTGATGCTCAGAAAGGAACAGCCACTCAGTAGCTTATTCTAGACTGGATAGAAGCAAACCTCTGCCTACTCAATAAGTTTGACACTCTATTTTAAGTCTACCTACTACATCATAAGTCTGTCACTCTCTATCATAAGTCTACCTACTACATCATAAGTCTATATACTCCATCATAAGTCTACCTACTCCATCATAAGTCTAACTACTCCATCATAAGTCTACCTACTTCATCATAAGTCTACCTACTCCATCATTCATAAGTCTACCTACTCCATCATAAGTCTACCTACTCCATCGTAAGTCTATATACTCCATCATAAGTCTACCTACTCCATCATAAGTCTAACTACATAATTTGTTTTAACACAACCCTTGATGAAGTTTGCTTGTAATAAGCAGACAAAACCCATTGGGTAACAGTAAGCTCATTCTTAATGAAGGATGGAAGCTTCAACCGTGGAAGATCTTATCTAAGGAGTTTGCAGCCAAATGAGCACACTTGAACTTACAACTAGCAGTGGACAAGGACTTCCTTATGCAGTACTGTTGCCACACTACAGGCTCTGGTTTTCTATGCTAAGCTCTATTTTCTGTGTACTTTAATCACTTTATTACCCATTCCCCAGTTTTGCTTAACCAACACTTATATTAATATACTTTATACCTCTGTGGTTACCTTGTATCTAAGCCTCTGCTGGCTGTCCCCTTATTTCAGTTATTTTGACAGACTTGCATTTTAGCCAATCAGTGCTGACTCCTAGGGAAATCCATGGGAATGAGCAGAATGTTATCTATACTGATGTAAGTAACTCCTCTGCAATCTCTTTGAAAACAGCAGCTTAGAGCAAACATAGCAACGTACATGTCAGATCAGAGCATTTCTGCTACAGGATATGCTGAGCTCCCATGCCTCACTCCATAGAGATATCTTTAGAGCACTTCCTGGTACACACCTGGCATCACTTTCAAAAGTTTGTGAAACACTAGGAGAGCCCTGTGGGGTGTATTCAAAGTGAATAGCTTTACATAAAGCCAGACCACCTCAAATCTTATATTAATTAATTAATTAAACATCAAGTTCTTTAGCAACAGTTGTTATTTGTCAGCTTTTGCTAAGTTACGGCTAGATTACGAGTTTTGCGGTATGAGTGAAAAAGCAGCGTTAAGGCTCTTTTTCACTGCCGCTGGTATTACGAGTCTTGCAGGTTTTAGGGGCACCGCACACTTATTTGGCCGTAACGCAACGTAACTACCGCAGCTTTCAAAAAGTCCTTTTTCAATGGGACTTCCATAGCATCGATGTTACGAGTCTGCCTGGAGGCCAAAAAGTGAGCGGTACAGCCTATACCGCCAAGATCGATACCGTAAACTGAAAGTCAGTAGTTATGAGTTTTGCACTACAAAACTGTAGCATAAAACTCATAACTAAAGTGCTAAAAAGTACACTAACACCCATAAACTACCTGCGGAATCTGTTGGCGCTCTACAAATAACCGATAATAATAAAATAATATTAACCCCTGAACCGAGTCCATCGCAAATGCTAAAATAAAATTATTAACCCCTAAACCGCCGCACTCCCGCATCACAAACACTAGTTAAATATCATTAACCCCTAATCTGCCGCCCCTAACATCACCACCACCTACCTACATTTATTAACCCCTAATCTGCCACCCCTAAACCTAAGTCTAACCCTAACCCTAACTCCCCCTAACTTAAATATAATTAAAATAAATCTAAATAAAACCTACTATCATTACCTAAATAATTCTAAAACTAAATACTTACCTATAAAATAAACCCTAAGATAGCTACAATATAACTAATAGATACATTGTAGCTAGCTTAGGGTTTATTTTTATTTTACAGGCAAGTTTGTATTTTAACTAGGTAGAATAGTTACTAAATAGTTATTAACTATTTACTAACTACCTAGCTAAAATAAATACAAATGTACCCGTAAAATAAAACCTAACCTGAGTTACACTAACACCTAACTTTACAATACAATTAATTAAATTACATTAATTAAATCAAATTAACAAAATTACAAAAAACAAACACTAAATTACACAAAATAAAAAATAAATGATCAGATATTTAAACTAATTACACCTAATCTAATAGCCCTATCCAAATACAAAAAGCCCCCCCAAAATAAAAACCCCTAGCCTAAACTAAACTACCAATAGCCCTTAAATGTAATTGATTTAATTGTAGTGTAAGGTTAGGTGTTAGTGTAACTCAGGTTAGGTTTTATTTTACGGGTACATTTGTATTTATTTTAGCTAGGTAGTTAGTAAATAGTTAATAACTATTTAGTAACTATTCTACCTAGTTAAAATAAATACAAACTTACCTGCAAAATAAAAATAAACAATGTAACTATTAGTTATATTGTAGCTAGCTTAGGGTTTATTTTACAGGTAAGTATTTAGTTTTAAATAGGTATTATTTAGGTAATGATAGTAGGTTTTATTTAGATTTATTTTAATTATATTTAAGTTAGGGGGTGTAAGGGATAGGGTTAGACTTAGGTTTAAGGGTTAATAAATTTAGTATAGAGGCGGCGACATTGGGGGTGGCAGATTAGGGGTTAATAAATGTAGGTAGGTGGCGGTGAAGTTTGGGGCAACAGATTAGGGGTTAATAATATTTAACTGGTGTTTGTGATGCGGGAGTGCAGCAGTTTAGGGGTTAATAATAGGGGTGTTTATTATAGTGGCGGCGATGTCCGGAGCGGCAGATTAGGGGTTAATAAGTATAATGTAGGTGTCAGCGATGTCGGGGGCGGCAGATTAGGGGTTAATAAGTGTAAGATAGGGGTGTTTAGACTCAGGGTTCATGTTAGGGTTCATGTTAGGGTGTTAGGTGTAAACATACATTTTGTTTCCCCATAGGAATCAATGGGGCTGCGTTACGGAGCTTTACGCTGCTTTTTTGCAGGTGTTAGACTTTTTTTCTGCCGGCTCTCCCCATTGATGTCTATGGGGAAATCGTGCACGAGCACGTAAAACCAGCTCACCGCAGCTTTCAGCAGCGCTGGTATTGGAGTGCGGTATGGAGCTCAATTTTGCTTTACGCTCACTTCTTGCCTGTTAACGCCGGGTTTTTGTAAACCTGTTATACCAGCGCTGTAGGGAAGTGAGCGGTGCAATAACTTGCAAGTTATTACCGAGCAGCTCTTACCGCAAAACTCGTAATCTAGCCATTAGTTAGTAAGGCTTTGCACTATAGCATTGTGAGCTCCTTTGAAGACAATGAATAATACAATTATTTAAAATAGAAATACACCCTTTGTCTTACTAAATCTCTATAGTGAATTGCATAGGCCTCTGTTAAGTTACAATTTTAGGCACACAAGTATGGCTTTTGGGTAATGAAAAAAGGTGTATGACGGCCGTCTACGTGTCTGTATATTTCAGGTTCAGTCAGGTTTTTTATGTATTTTTTTTATTCTACTGACAACGTAGAAGATAACACTATAACAATCAAGATTCTCATTTGAGGGGGCATAATATAAAACATAAAAGAGTTTTCTAAATACATTATAAGTATTACTTTTATTTTTTTATTTGTACAACTCTCTTTCTACCAGAGGGGTTTGACTTGGTCCACCAATCATTTTGGCTGCAAGCAATATGCATTGTTCACACACATAAATCAGCAGTAAATATGATTGGCTGTGCCCTGATACTTGTGCCCAGCATATAAAGCTGATTGGTACTTGTTTCTGGGAGGATAATATTATTATTTAAATTATTTTTCAAAGAATTACAAAGCTTACTTTATATTTACAATGCTCTGCTGGTCCCAGGAGGAAACTGCTGGTTATCCAATCATCAGCAATATTCTCATAGCTGGGTCATGTGATTACCACAGCCATGTCCGCTCTGGACCAGCAGTGCTCTGTGCGTCCTGTGGGGTATTTTAACTATAATTTTAACCCTGTTGCATTTTTTAAGGTGCAGTAAATTATTGGTAACAGACAAAGACAATTTTGTCAAAAAAATGAAGTTGAGAAAGAATTGATTTTCTCTTAAAGAGACATTGACGGCAATGCCAAAGCATAACAGCCTTATTCATATTTAAGGGGGCTATATGAGGTAGCATACACTGGAAATGTTACTTGTTTCCTGCAGACGTAGTATGACGCAGACTGCCATAGTAAGACGTGTAAATCTGTATAGGCAATCTATTAGGCAGATAAAAGTGTGTCTCGTTCAAGAGAAATGCGTTACAGAAATAGTTTAGGACAGAGGATTAAAGAGCAAGTTGCCATTCCAGTCAATAGCTGTCTTTAGTTAATCAAGAATTTATTGTGTCGTTTAAACCCTGTCAGTGACTTAACTGTGTGGCTGCCAGAGTCCTGCAATGTAATACATTGGAATTCATAGCAATCATCTGTGGTGGCCAAGGGGTGAAATCAATGCCTGTTTGGAAAAATCTATATTGAACAGCAAAATTGTATTTAATGTTACTGGAATTTTGTGTCAGCATGTGTTTATTGTTAACATGGTGATCTAAAAAAGGTTCTATGTAATTCTATAGAACCTATTTGTAAAATAAAGATTTTTAACCTTAAACAGACTGCAAAGGCTAACAGAAAAGTAAAATGATTTAATGTTATATATTCTCAAAAAAAAATAAATAAAAAAAATACTTGATTAAGCCAATCAATTAGCATTACAGCGGTCTAACAACATATTATTTAGACTATCTGGTTTTAATTTTCTTGGAAGCTTATGAGTTAATTATGTGTTCTGTGCTGCTGAAAAAAGATTGGCAGACTCTGATTACAGTACTCAGATCAATATCATTTAACTGACATTATTTTTTAAACATCTTAGAGGATATCCCTTGGCTGTCCTTCATGATATTACCATATTAACAGATGAATTAAGTTCTAGCCTTAATTAAAATATGCTCAGCAGTTAAATATAATTATGATTACATTTGCAGCATATTCCCAGATAAACCTTTGATAAATAAGAGCTCTCTTAATGCTGTTTTGCTCGTGTTGATAGGGGCTGCTGAGATCTATTGAAGTGTTGTCATTCCTAAAGTGCCACAATGCAGAAATCTGTTGATAGTATCTTGTTTTTTCTTACTCAAACGGTATGTTGGCATCAGAATCATTGAGTACATTTTGTAGCACTTTCATGGAGCTGCATGCTAGCCCAAACTAATTATAATAATGGATACTTGTATAGCGCACAACCTCGACCTTAATCAACTTGCAACACTGATAACAGGTATTATTATTACCCAACTTAATGGTACTCATTTTACCGACCTCGGAAGGATGAAAGGCTGAGTGTACCTTGCTGGGATCAAACCTGCAACCCTTGTCACCCTTGGGTTACCACAGATCTCTGTAACAGTGCATTAGCACAGTGATTTTCAACCTTTTTTTTGCCGTGGCACACTCTTTTTACATAAAAAAATCCTGTGGCACACCACCATCCCAAAATTTAAAAAAAATCACACATTGTAGCCGAATACAGCATACATATATACATACACACACATACACATATACTGTATGTACTGTGCTGTCATGCCATGCCTCCTACAAACTATACATGACATATTGACATTCATTCACAAACAATCATAATGATTGTCTGTGAATGAATGTCAATATGTCATGGTTGTAAATTATGCCTGCCTGTCTGCCTGATAAGCCTGTCACATACCTCCCAATATTTCAAAATTTGAAAGAGGGACACCCCTGCACTGGAAGTAAAAAACAAGCAAAATGTAAAAAATATGTCACACTGTTGTCAGTCTGCCGCGGCACACCTGAGGATCTCTCACGGCACACTAGTGTGCCGCGGCACACTGGTTGAAAAATACTGCATTAGCACAATGAGCTATCTGTCCAGTATAAATTATATACACCACATGGTTCTGTAACATTATAGTAAAGCATTTGACTTGGATTCTACATTACTGTTTTACCTTCCTTTATCTGCAACACACATAAATATCAGCAAATACTCATAGTAACATAGCAACATAGTAACATAGTAACATAGTAACATAGTAACATAGTAGATGAGGTTGAAAAAAGACAGAAGTCAATCGAGTTCAAACTATGCAAATCTTATATACTTACAAAAAAAAACTTCAATTAATCCCATTAAAAAGGTGACAAATTTAACACAAGCAATCATGTCCCTAAATTATATTTCTATCCAGAAATGTATCTAATTTTTAAAAAATATATCTAAGAGATTGGCATTCACTACCTCCTTTTGGTAATGAGTTTCACAATTTTATTCCTCTTACAGTGAAAAAAACATTTCCATAGCAGGAAATTAAATCTCCTTTCCTCCAGCCTTACATTGTGGCCTCTTGTCACAAACAATTTTCTTGTGTAAAATACAGTACTTTCCTCATATAATTGGAAATTGAGTAAATTGTACCTCTTCTCTGATATTTTCTCTAAACAAATTCAATACATGACTTTTACTGTGTGTTTGAGTATAAATGTTTGTGGTACTTTTACAAGTATACATAATGCTATATATATTGATACATACAGCTATAGTTCTTTTGAAGCCTGATTACATAGGTATATATATTATCTTTCAGTTAAAATAGAAGGTAGTGTGAGTCCTAACTATTTGTTAATAGAACATCGCCCGCCTCTTTCATTGCCATTGGAGGATTGAGGGAGGGACTGTGAGGACACACAGACTGTGAAGAGTGTAACTGAATTAGAGGTTTGTCTCACCCCTATAACCAATGGAATCGGGTGCAGCTGATCAGCAGGGGAGCTAGCCGAGTGGCTCGGATGTCTCAGTTCGCCTGACTAGCATGAGGTTGTGCTTCAACACCAAGTTTGGGTTATACAGATGTTTACGGAAACCTCAATATCTCAGCTCAGGATGGTCCTAGATCCTTGGAACAAAAACTGATCTCTAGATCACATTATAAGGTGCATGTACATAGTGTAAAATACAGTTCATTTTTGATTATTGTTATGCGTATATTGTATCTTGTCATTTCTCAAAATGCATAAATAAATAGTTGTTTCCCTAGATTTCTACTAGCCCTAGGTCTCTAACCAGTGGAATCTCAAGCTCACATTTTGTTTACAGCAGAATGCTACCATAGTGGACTTATATCTGTAAATGTAACAAAATTGCACTTTCTTATTCAATAAAAAAAAAAGAGATGCCTCAAACCTGAAATGTTCTACATTCACACTTTATTTACCATGTACCCTCTAAACAATTTTAGGACTGAGACTCAAACCCTACCTATTATAAATTGACCCTTAAAGGGACACTAAACCCATTTTTTTTTCTTTCTTGATTCAGATAGAGCATGCAATTTTGAGCAACTATCTAATTTACTCCTATTATCAATTATTCTTCATTCTCTTGCTATCTTTATTTGAAAAAGAAGTAATCTAAGCTAAGGAGCCAGTCAATTTTTGGTTGAGTACACTGGACAGCACTTGTTTATTGGTGCTGTCCAATCAGCAAGGACAACCCAGGTTGTGAACCAGCTTCTAAACTTACATTCTTGCTTTTCAAATAAAGATAACAAGAGAATGAAGAAAAATCGATAATAGGAGTAAATTAGAAAGTTGCTTAAATTACATGCTCTGTCTGAACCATTAAAGAAAACATTTGGGTTCAGTGTCCCTTTAAAGTGGAACTTTCAGCCATTTTTATCATTACATTAGGACTTAAGTTATAAGTCTAAGGATCAAGAATGTGCAAAATGTTTATGTATGTGCATGTACCTTATAATATGATCTAGAGATCAGTTTTGTTTCGAGTTAGGACCATCATGAGCTGAGATATTGAGGTTTCTATAAACATCTGTAGAACAAAAATTTGTTGTGGACCATGACACAAAGATGGCTGCTGTGGTTAAACCAAGTAAAGTAAAAATAAAAAACAGGTGGTTTTGCAATACAAATGCATAGAGGAAATCACTCAAACATAATAGGAAAATTAATAATGGTGAAGCAAGATGAGATGGATTGAGCCTTAATTAATTTCTGTGGCACTTAAATTCAAATGGACCAATTATTACTATCAGCAAAATGCTAGATATCTGGTAAAGGGCATCCAACTGAAGAGTAATTATTTGCCTTGTCAAGATCTATTTAACCTTTATTAGAAGTATATTTCTTTATTTAACTGTATAAAATTAATGATGTGAGTTGCTCTTTGGGAAGTTATTTCAGCACCCCGGATAGCTCTTAGATTTCTGCCTGTTGTATTAAAGGGACATCACATCTTGACATTTTTATTAGACATGTGGGTTTCGTTTCGTTCCGAATCGAAATTCGGATGAAATTGTCAAATTCGGAGCTTCTGATCGATTCGAAATTACCCTAGCAACGAAACTAAACTAATCCGAATGCATTTGTCAAGAATAAATCCGAATTAGTTCGGATTTATTCGCTACATTCGAATGGCCAGGGACTAATCACAATTACACTAGTATTGTACAGTATTGTACATAATGTTCCATGGCTCTGTGCAGGGAACATTATGTAGCTGGTACCTGTGAGGTTGGTACTTAGGTGGGATGTGCTATTGTGCTGTGTATTACACTAGTATTATGTACTGTATATTAGGTTATATACCTCTGCTAGCTCTGTGCATATTGTGTAGCTGGTACCGGAGAGGTTGATACTTATGTTGGTTCAGATAGGTTACACCTAATAAACAGTACATAATACTAGTCTAATACACAGCACATCCCACCTAACACATACCGAACTTACGAATTTACAAATTGAATCCAAACCGAATACATCAGAATTTATTTGAATCCGAATTAGTCCAAAACGAATACATTTGAATTTATCCAAATTCGAATCGATCCGAAAACAAAATTAGAAAAATTCTGAATCGGTCCAAAACGAACCGAAACAAATGTTTCCGCTTTGCACAAGTCTAATTTTTATATAGAGGGCCAGATTGGAGTGCTAACAGTTACACCTGAGCAATATCGGATTTATTGCGACTGTTTGAAGGCATTGGAAGGAGCGCTTGTATTACAAGATCTCTGGTTAACTGTTTTGCAAAACAAAAAAGTGTCACAAAACATTAAAAATACATTACAAAGTACAGTTACACTCATAATAACACTAACAACAATTATTAAAATAAAATATTGCACAAAAAAGTTATAAGGTCTCAGTTGTTAGACAAAAAAGGCAGGCTAATGGCTTTTACATAGAGATAGATACATATACATGTCTAAATATGTATATGTACTGTATGTGTATATATATATATATATATATATATATATATATGTTTATATGTGTGTACATATGTATTTATATGTGTTTATGTGTATTTACAGACATATATATATACATATATATATATATATATATATACATATAAACACATAAATACATATGTACACACATATATTCATATATATAAGTGCATCGGAGCACTTTGCAGTCAAGTAGCTTAAAACATGTAAAGACATATGTATACAATATGCATATTTAATAAAGTGTTATACTGTGTTTTTACTCTAAATATTTCCCATTTCTATGTTCTTCACATCGGGGAATATGTTCTATGTATTGTTAAATAGATATATATCTATATTTATATCTCTCTATATATATATATATCTATATCTATCTATCTATCTATCTATCTATCTATCTATCTATGTATAGATATATATTTTACAAAAAAAAAACACATCATATATATGTATAAATATGTATTTATGAATAAATAGAACATATTCTTCTATGTGAAGAACATTGGATTGTAAAATATTAATATTGTCATGTCGGGTTAGCGTACCTGAGAAAATGCGATCGGGTTTGCTCGTGAGTAAGGATAGCGTGCAAGTAAAAGCTTTTTTACTTTAAACTTGTAATACGAGCGCTACCAGATGTGCGCAGAAAGCTTACTTACTTCCTAGTTTTTTTTGAGAGAGTAATCTGATACATCACAACAGCATCAAGAATATTAAACATTATACATCATGCATGGAGTGATAGTCCTTTGAAAGCGATAAAATGTTCAGTAAGCAAAGTCCCATGGAAACTAACGTCCATAACATTATTCCTGACAGTGCTTAAAAGTGTACATATCGCTGTAGTAAAAATATAACATATTAATGTAACACATTGGAACAAGGGAGAAAGACCAAAAACATAACAACATAAAAAGAAAACACAAAGAAAATGAACATCTCCAAGACTAAATTCAATACATAGAATTTTAAGCAACTTTCCAATTTAACCCTATTACTCAGCTTTTCTTCATTCTTTTGGTATCTTTATTTTAAAAAGCAGGAATGTAAGCTTAGGAGCCGGACCATTTTTTAAACCCTTGTCAGAAAAGAATAATCTGTAAACTTCAAGCATATGCATTAGGTGATCTCTTTTACAATCCACCAGATCTCTGACAGGAAGTGAACTGCATTTTGTTTTGTGGGGTGGGGTGTTTCAATTCCCATCCATTAGAAAATCCCAATATAACACTTTATTTTATACTTTTCAAATGCATTTGTGGCTCTAAAATAACCTCAATACCAAAATATATAGGTCTCTTACATCAGTTTGGTTTAAACACATGATACATTTCGAATCTAACTATAAACCATCACATAGTCACCCACCAACTCAATATAAGGTCACTTGTCATCTTACTATGTACATTGACAGCTTCCAATAAACTACATGGATCTTCTAGAACTAGCACCTGTCAGCAAATTGCAATATTATTCTCTATTTATCTATATTGTCACTTGCCATGAATTACATGATTCTTTAACAACTAAATTCATTACCACTGTCCAAAAAACTCCATAGTTATTCTACAATGAACTATCTTGTCAACGTACAAAAGACAATATGGTTCTTCTTCAACAAACAGCTATATCATTTTCTAGCATGTTACATTGTTTCCTTCCAACTAACTAGACTGTTAAGTGTCATCAATCTACGTGGTTCGTCTTCAAATAGTTATGTTGTCCCCTATACAGGCAAACTCCATCGTTCTTTGCAACAAGCTACATGGACCTTCTTCAGTTTATTTTAATCTGTCAATAAGCTATATGGCTCCACAACAAATAACTATGTTGGCACCTGCCAACAAACTACATAGTGGGGCCTATCAATCAAGCTCTGAAAGGAGCTTGACAGCCCGTGTTTCTGGCGAGTCTTCAGGCTCGCCAGAAACAGCAGTTATGAAGCAGCTGTCACAAAGACCGTTGCTCCATAACCCTGTCCACCTGCTCTGAGCAGGCGGACAGGAATCGCCACAATTCAACCCGATCGAGTACGATCGGGTTGATTGACACCTCCCTGCTGGCAGCCGATTGGCCGCGAGTCTGAAGGGGGCGGCATTGCACCAGCAGCTCTTGTGAGCTGCTGGTGCAATGCTGAATACGGAGAGCGTATTGCTCTCCGCATTCAGCGAGGTCTTGCGGACCTGATCCGCACTGTCGGATCAGGTCCGCAAGACCTTTGTTTACTATCTTCCAATACACTACATGGCTCTTTTTCAAGTAACTATATTGGCATCTATCTACACATTATATGAATGTACTTGAAACTAAGAATGTCACCTGCCAATAAACTTCATGGTTCTTCTACAACTAATAACATTCAGCTAGATTACAAGTTTGTGTGTTCGTCTTTTAATGCTGAAATTATGGTATTTTCAGCGTTAAAACTGCACCGCAGTCATTACGAGTCTTGTCGGTATAGGTGTACAGCAAGCCTTTTAGCCTGTAATGCAACGTCAGTACCGCACTCGTAAAAATTACGTTTTTCATGGGTTTCCCATAGCGCTGGTCTACGAGTTTTGCGGTGAGGCTAAAAAGCGAGCGTTACACTCTAAAACTACAAGATCCGTAACACCATCTAAAGTCTGTAGTTATGAGTGTTACACTACAGATCCGTAAACATAAAACTCATAACTAAAGTGTAACAAAGTACACTAAACACCTATAAACTACCTATTAACCCCTAAACCAAGGCCCTCCCGCATTGCAAGTACTATATTAAATTTATTAACCCCTAATCTGCCTCTCCCGACATCACCGCCACAAAGAAAATATATTAACCCCTATTCCACCGCTCCCCAACATCGTCACCACTATACTAAAGTTATTAACCCCTAACCCGCTGCCCTCCCACATTGAAAACACTATTTAAATATAACTAACCCCTAATCTGCTATCCGCCCACATCACCCCCACTATACTAAAGTTATTAAGCCCTACACCGCCACCACTATAATGCCGCCACTATAATAAACCTATTAACCCCTAAACCGAAAGCCACCCACATCGCAATAAACTAATTTAAACTAGTAACTCCTAAACCTAACGCCCCCCTAATGTTATATTAAAATTACAATTTACCTATCTTAAATTAAAACTTACCTGTCAAATTAAAAAACTAAGTTTAAACTAACAATTAAACTAATATAATTATTAAACTAAATTTAAACTAACTACCAATTAAATAAAACTAAAATACACATTAAAAAATCCTAACACTACTCTAAAAATTACAAAGTAATTCCAAAAAAACCCCAAAAAACTAAATTACAAAAAATAACAAACACTAAATTACGGAAAATAACAAACAAAATTATCAAAAATAAAAAAGAATTACACCTAATCTAATAGCCCTATCGAAATAAAAAGCCCACCAAATTAACAAAAAACCTAGCCTACAATAAACTACCAATGGCCCTTAAAAGACATTTTTGTAGGGCATTGCCCTAAGTTAAACAGCTATTTTACCTGTAAAAAAAAATACAAAGACCCCCCCAACAGTAAAACCCACCACCCAACCATCCCCCCAAAATAAGAAACCTAAATCTAAAAAAACCTAAGCTACCTATTGCCCTGAAAAGGGCATTTGGATGGGCAAACCTTAAAAGGGCATTTAGCTCTTTTACATGCCCAAACCCTAATCTAAAAATAAAACCCACCAAAAAAACCCTTAAAAAAACTAACACTAACCCCCGATGATCCACTTACAGTTTTTGAAGTCCCGCTTGAACGATCTTCATCCCAACGAGAAGTCCTCATCCAGGCGGCGAGAAGTCTTCATCCAGGCAGCCTCTTCAATCTTCGTCCCGGCGGTGAAGTCCTCATCCAAGCGGCGAGAAGCCTTCATCCAGGCGGCATCTTCTATCTTAAACCCGGCGGAGCGGGTCCATCCTGAAGACATCTGGCGCTGATCATCCTCTTCATATGGTCGCCGCCGTACACTGACTCTTCATTGCAAAGTACGCGATCCAAGATGGCGTCCCATGCATTCCTATTGGCTGAAAAAATTGAATCAGCCAATAGGAATTAGAGCTGCTAAAATCCTATTGGCTGTTCAAATCAGCCAATAGGATTTAAGCAGCTCTAATTCTATTGGATGATAAATCAGCCAATAGAATGAGAGCTGCCTAAATCCTATTGGCTGTTCAAATCAGCCAATAGGATTTAAGCAGCTCTAATTCTATTGGAGGATGAATCAGCCAATAGAATGAGAGCTGCTTAAATCCTATTGGCTGTTCAAATCAGCCAATATGATTTAAGCAGCTCTAATTCTATTGGATGATGAATCAGCTAATAGAATGAGAGCTGCTTAAATCCTATTGGCTGATTTGAACAGCCAATAGGATTTTAGCAGCTCTAATTCCTATTGGCTGATTCAAATTTTTCAGCCAATAGGAATGCAAGGGACGCGATCTTGGATGGCGTACCTTGCATTGAAGACTCAGTGACTGTATGAAGAGGTTGCACCGTGCCGGATGTCTTCAAGATGGACCCGCTCCCTGCCGCCGGGATCAAGACAGAAGATGCCGCCTGGATGAAGATTGAAGAGGCCGCCTGGATGAAGACTTCTCGCCGCCTGGATGAGAACTTCTCCGCTTGGATGAAGATTGTTCAAGCGGGACTTCAAAAACTGTAAGTGGATCGTCGAGGGTTAGTGTTTTTTAAGGTTTTTTTGGGTGGGTTTTATTTTTAGGGTTTGGGCATGTAAAAGAGCTAAATGCCCATCCAAATGTTAGTGGGTATTTGTATTTTTATATTTTCTTTTAGAAAAAGAGCTGATATATTTAGGGCAATTCCCTACAAAAGGCCCTTTTAAGGGCCATTGGTAGTTTATTTTAGATTAGGTTTTTTTTTATGGGTATTAGAATAGGAATAATTTGTATTATTTTTGTTAATTTGTTTGTTATTTTGTGTATTGTATTTTATTAGGGGGTGTTTGTTTTTTGTAGCAAAAGAGCTGTTTAACTTAGGGCAATGCCCTACAAAATGCCCTTTTAAGGGCCCTTGGTAGTTTGGGGGTTGGGGGTTTGTATAATGTTAAGGGGGTTTGTTTGTTTTTGTAGCAAAAGAGCTGTTTAACTTATGGGAATGCCCTACAAAAGGCCCTTTTAAGGGCCCTCAAAAGGCCCTTTTAAGGGCCCTTGGTAGTTTATTCTAGATTAGGCTTTTTAATTTTGGGGTGTTAGAATAGGAATAATATTTTTTTTTTCATAATTTCGTTTTGTTTTTTTGCAATGGTAAGTTTTTTTATTTTTTGTAATTTTAGTGTTTTTTATTTTTTGTAATTTGTTAGTTTTTAGTGTAAGGGAGCTTAGGTTTTATTTGACGGGTAAGTTTGTATTTATTTTAACTAGATAGTTAGTAAATAGTTAATAACTATTTACTAACTAGTCTACCTATTTACTAACTAGTCTACCTAGTTAAAATAAATACAAACTTACCTGTGAAATAAAAATAAAACCTAAGCTAGCTACAATATAATTATTAGTTATATTGTAGCTAGCTTAGGTTTTATTTTAGAGGTAAGTATATAGTTTTAAATAGGTATTATTTAGTTAATAATTGTAAATTTAATTTAGATATATTTTAATTATGTTAAAGTTAGGGGGTGTTAGGGTTAAGGTTACGTTAGGGTTATGGTTAGGCTTTGGTTTAGGGTTAGGTTTAGGGGTTAATAGTTTAATTTAAGTTGTTGCGATGTGGGGGGCTGGCGGTTTAGGGGTTAATAGGTTTATTTAGTGGTTGTGATGTGGAAGCCAGAGGTTTAGGGGTTAATAACTTTATTTAGTTGCGGCGATGTTGGGGTGCGGCAGAATAGGGGTTAATAACTTTAATATAGTGGCGGTGATGTTGGCGTGTGGCGGAATAGGGGTTAATAACTTTAGTGTAGTGGTGGCGATATCGGGAACAGCAGATTAGTGGTTAATACTTTTATTTAGGTGGCGGCGATATCGGGAGCAGCAGATTAGGGGCTGTAGGCAGGCGCCGGCGATGTCGGTGGGGGGCAGATGAGGGGTGTTTAGATGTGAGGTTTATATTAGGGCGTTAAGTTTACACGGTAGTTTTTTCCCCATAGACATAAATGGGGCTGCGTTACGGAGCTTTTCCGCGATCGCAGGTGTTAGACTTTTTTTCTGACCCACTCTCCCCATTGATGTCTATGGGGAAAGTGTGCACAAGCACGTCAGAACAGCGCTTGTTTTTGGTGCGGTATGGAGCTTAAAAACCCCATATCGCTCGCACAAGCCGGGTTGTTTAAAACTTGTAATGGCAGCGCTATAGGGGATTGTTGCTTTATTAATTTCCCTGTAGCGCTCAAAACTCGTAATATAGGCGATTGTTAACAGTCTACATTGTTCCTCACAACCAAGTAAATTATCACCTGCGACAAAACTACATAATTCTACAATTAAGTACATTGTTATAAGACAAAAGACACATTATTCCTTCCCAACTTAACCAGATAACAAGCGCTATCATTTTAACAAAACTAAACACATTGTTGCCAACTATCTGAATTATTTTTTTTAACACATTGGAATCTGTCAAAAGGCTGTGTGGTTCTTCAGAAATTTGCTTTGTTGCATTTAAAATATGTTAGCTTCAAAATATAAAGCCTATTATGACTCAGATGCATGCAATTTAAACAACTTTTCAATTTGGTTCTATATTTGCTTTGATCTCTTGGTGTCCTTTGTTTAAAAGCATACCTAGGTAGTTGCAGGAGTAGCAATAAACTACTGGGAGGTAGCTGGAGATTAGTGATTGCATATCTATGCCTCTTGTCATTGGTTAATTGCTGTTCCTGAGCATACCTATGTATATTCTTCAGTCAAGGATGCCAAAAAGAACAAAGCAAATTTGATAACAGAAATAAATTGGAATGTTTAAAATTACATGGTCTATCTGAATAATGAAAAGTTTAATTTTGACTTTATAGTCGCTTTAATGTTTCTATTCATACAAACATCTTTCTATTCAATACCTGTACATCTACGAACAGCTTGTTTATTATTCCACTAACTTTATTGTCTCTAAGAAAAAAACTACAAGTTGTTTTCTACAACTAAAAAAAAACCCCTTTGCTTATTCAATAGAATAATGCTCACTCAGAGTGCAGTGTTTTTAAGATCACTGTGCCTTTCACAGAATTGAAATATAATCTACTATATCATACTGAGTCTGCATTAAATGACAGTCAAACCCCAAATAAACTGAATTGTCACCTGCAAACAAAATACAAGGTTCTTCTTCCATTAATGACAGTCACCTGCAATGCACTGCATAATTATTCTGCAATTAAATGCATTGCACAATCCAACAAACTAAACATTTATTTTCCAATTAAAGACATTGGTACCTGCCAACAAACTACAAAGATTTTGTTTCCACCTAAAGGAACCAAGTAGGTTGGCTTGTTGATGGCATTTAATTAATACATATAATAATAAATATGGCATAGTCATCAATATTAAAATTAATATACATCTACCGATCATCTTATCTATCTATCTATTTATATATCATCTATCCATCTATCTATCTATCTATCTATCTATCTATCTATCTATCTCTCTGTATCTATCTTTCTATCATCTATCTATCATCTATCTATCTATCTATCTATCTATCTATCTATCTGTCTGTCTATGTCTGTCTATCTATCTATCTATCTATCTATCTATCTATCTATCTATCTATCTATCCATCTATCTATCTATCTATCTATCTATCTATCTATCTATCTATCCATCTATCTAGCTATCCATCTATCTATACACACACACACACACACAAAAGTCTGTAAAACAATTGCAAAAGAACCGCAGGCTGTATAAAATGTATGGCTAGAAATTGCATGAACATATTTCCGAGAAAGGGCTAAAGGAGAGAGATGGAGCTAAAACAGGACATGTGACAGTGGTACCAGGAGTGAAATATAAATATTGCTGTGTAAGTCTATTTTGGGTGTCCCACATATCATTGTGGTGACCGGATTGTACTCAAGAGGATGACAACTTACACATGTGTATTGTGTAGTATGAAGAGGATGACAACTTACACATGTGTATTGTGTAGTATGAACAGGATGACAACTTACACATGTGTATTGTGTAGTATGAACAGGATGACGCAAATGTTTGTGGATAGGTTCAGAAAAATCTCAATAGCCACCGTGATGTTTGGGTACTATAAGCCTCCGTGATGTGGGAATGTGTCACTCTCTGGCACCTGGAAATATACCCACCATTTGAGGTTTGGTGACATTTCTCCTTGAGACGTTGGGGATACATATATTCACGAGGTTTAATGGGTGACACATTTATGTCATTTGTGGACTGGGTGGCATATGTCACTGTTTTATGTGGGGTATACATATATTCATATGGTTTAATGGGTGACACATTTATGTCACTTGTGGACTGAGTGGCATATGTCACTGTTTTGGGTATACATATATTCATATGGTTTAATGGGTGACACATTTATGTCACTTGTGGACTGAGTGGCATATGTCACTGTTTTGGGTATACATATATTCATATGGTTTAATGGGTGACACATTTATGTCACTTGTGGACTGAGTGGCATATGTCACTGTTTTGGGTATACATATATTCATATGGTTTAATGGGTGGCATATATATGTCACTTGTGGACTGAGTGGCATATGTCACTGTTTTGGGTATACATTCATGGTGTTTTATGGGTGGCACATTTATGTCATTCATTGACTGAATGGCATTTGTCACTGTTGGTATATACATACATTCATATGGTTTTATGGGTGGCACATTTATGTCACTTGTGGACTGGGTGGCATATGTCACTGTTTTGGGTATACATATATTCATGTTGTTTTATGGGTGGCACATATATGTCACTTGTGGACTGGGTGGCATATATCACTGTTTTGGGTATACATATATTCATGTTGTTTTATGGGTGGCACATATTTGTCACTTGTGGACTGGGTGGCATATGTCACTGTTTTGGGTATACATATATTCATGTTGTTTTATGGGTGGCACATATATGTCACTTGTGGACTGGGTGGCATATGTTTTGGGTATACATATATTCATATGGATTTATGGGTGGCACATATATGTCACTTGTAGACTGGGTGGCATATGTCACTGTTTGGTGGAGGGGTGACACTCACGTCTAGCTTTCATTGCCTTTACATCACCAGCTGCTCTCCTCTCAGCCTTTCACAGCTGAGTTACAGATTTGCAGCCTCACAAACGTTTCACATGTGATTACAAATCTTATCTGCTGAGAATGGCTCAGGGAACATACATGGAGGAATAGAAACGGGGAAATGAAAACAAATGTGGTGCATACAACTGAGAAGAGAAAACAAGGGGACAAAAAGAAGAAGCAGAAATCAAATAACATTGTATTAACAGACAGTGACAACAGACAAGGGATTTGCAGGAACGCTAGAGTCATAGAACAAGCTGAAATCTACAAATAATGATAAATAGAAGAGCTAAGACTCCTGAAAATGAAGGATGGAGCAGTGTGAGAGGGATGATCAGCTGGAAGTGAACAGGAATTAAATAATGCAATAGGATAGATGGATGAGGTCAAGGGGAGCTGGAGAGCAGGGCAGAGGAGATGGTCTCTTCTCATTAGGAAAACCCCTCTTTGGCCGGCTAATGGAAGAGCAATGGGATGGACTCTATGGGAAGGGGGTTCAGGGAGGAAGTGTATGGATGGCAGCATTCCTTTGTTTGATTATATTTCTCACCACTTTGGGGAACTCTCTTCTTATCTTGCTGATCTTCACCCAGAGATCACTCAGAAACACCTCCAACTACTTCCTGGTATCCCTCTTCATGTCGGACCTCATGGTGGGCTTAGTGGTGATGCCCCCTGCCATGCTGAATGAACTCTATGCCAAGTGGGTCCTGGATGTGGACTTCTGTTACATCTGGTATTCCTTTGATGTCATGTGTTGCAGCGCTTCCATCCTCAACTTATGTGTCATCAGTCTGGATAGATATCTGCTCATCATCTCCCCACTCAAATACAAACTCAGGATGACCTCTTGCAGAGCCCTCTGCTTAATTGTGGCTACTTGGACCCTAGCTGCTCTGGCTTCCTTCCTACCAATTGGGATGGGGTGGCATGAGCCAGACTTTGTATTGCAGCACCTAAACCAGACATCTGGTGAACAAGAGAAGCAGTGCAGGCTCCTGGTCAGTTTGCCCTATGCCCTGGTTGCCTCGTTTCTCACATTTTTCCTTCCTTCTGCTGCGATCTCCTTCACCTACTGCAGGATCCTACTTGCAGCCAGGAAGCAGGCTGTCCAGGTAGCCTCTCTGACCACTAATGTGGCTAGCGTGTCTGGAGATAACACACAGGTGAGACCTTCATGCCAAGTGCCTCTCTAAATGCCAGGAACATACCCTTCACTGCAGCCATAATATCTGTCCCACCACACACAGCCCCTTACTCTTTATACTGCAAAAGAGATGCATCTAATCCAGCAGATTTCACACTCTCTGACCCCCAGCAAGTTCCAGCTATAAATGTGATAGGGATTGATATATAAGTAGGTTGCATTTTGTTTTCTTTCCTTATTTATTACAAGGCTGGTGATGGGCATATTTGTTCTCTCATAGTTCTGTGTGTTTGCATATTCTTCAGTGGGCAAAATAAAAGCAATCATTTTGTAATCTCTTTTGTACAGTTAATAAATAACCTTGACTAATACGGAAATAAAGTCATATTTCAGTAGAGTGTAAACACATGTGCAAGTTAGGGAAATATTTAGGAATAAATAGAATGTATTATTTTTCTCATCCTTATTTAACATAACATTTTGACCTTTATTAAGGCAAAATGTTATGTCTGCTTTACTGAATTTTATTGTGAAAACCTTTTTAAAAAAAACAAAAAAAAAAATCAAAAAAAATCTTAGCTATAATAATGAATACAAAAAGACACCTGTAACAACTCTTATTTTGCTCTAGACCTACTTTAGGGAATAATCCCTTTAATGGCACACATGCATTTTTGCTGTTCCTGACACTGGCAGTGAATGGGTTAAATTCGAAATTAGAATGTCAAGAGATGGGTTTTTTTTGCCATCCACCGACCTGGCAATTAATGGGACATGAAATCCAAAAATGTTGTTCTTTCATTATTCAGATAGAGTGTACAATTTTAAACATTTTCCAGATTTACTTTACTGTCCCTTTAACATCCTTTCCAGAGCAAAAATGCACTTCTGGGACTTAGCTGAAGACATTTGGTGAGCCAGTGACAAATCACCATCTCATTCCTAGTAGTTCATTGTTGCTCCTAAGCTTACCTTGATATTTTTACAACAAAGGATACCAAGAAAATGAAGTCATAATAGAAGCAAATTGAAAAGTGTCTTAAAATTGCATGTGTTTATTTAAAGATTTCATTTTAACTTTATGTCCCTTTAAATAAATGGTCTCATGGATGAATAAACACATTTGGCACAGAAATACAGGTTTACAGCATTTACATGTCAAACCTGTCACATGATGGCCTGAGGGTCATGTGATATCTTAGATAAATTAAGGGGACATTATACTGTAAAATATTCTCTTCTTTAATGTGTTCTCAATAATGCATTTTACTTGCTGGAGTGTATTAAGTTGTTTTCTGATGAAACCTCCAGTTATACTATCAATTTCAATATTGCAGTAGTGGCTACAAAAAAGTTATGTGAACAAGAGGCAGTTTCAGAAATCAGACTCCCAGTGGGGGTGGGAGAGCCATGCCCATTTGAAAAGGTGTTCCTGAGTCAGCTTTAAATGCAATGAATCTGCTTGTCTGAGTACACTGTCCTTATAAAGGGTTTTTTTACTGCCGGTGTTCTGTCAGAATAGCAAACATATCAGATCAGCAAACAGAAGTGACGTTCCGTCAGCTGTGTGAGCGCAAATACTCACCGTGCCTCAGCACCTGGGTAGCGCTAAATGTAGCCACCAATCAGCAAGCCCTACCTAGGTGCTGAATCAAAAATGGGCCGGCTCCTAAGCTTATATTCTTGCTTTTTCAAATAAAGATACCAAGAGAACAAATAAAAATTGATAATAGGAGTAAATTAGAAAGTTACTTAAAATTGCTGCTCTATCTGAATCATGAAAGTTTAATTTTGAGTAGACTATCCCTTTAAAAGCTTGTTTGCTGCAATTGTTTTGTCAGTAACCAAACTTCACCCAACACTTGTGTTACTTGGCAGAGCCAAACCAGGCTCGAGTCTAGTCAGAAGACTAGCCACAGCCATTATGTTATTTTAAAATGTATCGTTTTGCAGTTGTAATCTACTAAAGACAATTAGGGGATATATGTAGCCGGGTTAGCCTTGAACAGTCAGCAGGGTGTATTTCCATTTTAGATCATTAGAAAATACACAATTTTCAGAGCTAAATTACATAAAATAAGGCAAAAGAATAAATAATAAAGTAAATTGCAAAGTTGTTTTACTACTCAAACCTAAACATTTCTGATAAATATTTCGGGTATGTGCTGTCCCTTTAATATGTGACAGCACAGCAGGATAATCTACATTTACTATGTTTTTAATATTATATATTAGGCATTCGGCTGTTTTGTTAGGGAAATGCTGAAGCGATCGCCAGCGGCATTTGGCTATTTTCAGAACCGGATTTCATTGTGTGAAAGTGAAACACATTAAAGGGACATGAAACCCAATATTTGTATTTCATGAGACACATAGAGTATTGTTTTTAAAACCTGTCCTCAGGCCACACTAACAAGCCAGATTTTGAGGATATCTGAACTGGAGCACAGGTGAAATAATCAGCTGATTAGTACATGGTTATTAACCTGTTCTTACCCAAGGTAATCTTGCAAATCTGTCCTGTCAGGGAAGTCTGAGGACAGGTTTGAAAATCGGTGAGATAGAGCATTGTTTATCAACCGCAGTCCTCAAGTACTACCCCCAACAGGCCAGGTTTTCATTATAGCTGAACCAGTGCACAGGTGAAATAATCAGCTGATGGGTGAGAGCAAATTAGTAACCATGGTTACTGATCAGCTGATTACTTCACCTGTGAACTGGTTGAGCTATAATGAAAACCTGACCTGTTGGGGGTACTTGGGAACTGTGGTTGAGAAACACTAAGATTGAACATACAATGTTTACACAACGTTACAATTTACTTCTAATTTCTAATTTTATCTCATTTGTTTTATTCTTTTGGTATCCATTGTTGAAGGAGCAGTAATGCACTACTGGGACCTATCTGAAAGCCAATAGCAAGAAGCATATTTGTGCAGCCACCCACCAATAAGCAGTTTCTGTGCCTACCTAGGTATACTTTTTAGCAAAGGATACAAAGAGAATGAAACAAATTAGATAATAGAAATAAATTGCACGCTCTATTTGAATCATGAAAGAAACATTTTGGGTTTCACGTCCCTTTAAGATCTATGCAAATTCAGATCCTAGTGTGTTGCACTTTCACAAGAAGAAAGCCGGCCCTGAAAAGATCCAAAGGCCTCTGACGGTCGCCACCTTCGGCATCAGCTGAATGCAAAGCCTAGTATAGATACATTAGGGATGCAGAGACAGTGTTGTCTCTAATATTATTCTATGGGGTCTATTTATCAAGCTCTGAACAGAGCTTGATGAGACCGCTGCTCCATAACCTGTCCGCCTACGATCAGGTTGATTGACACCCCCTGATAGCGGCCAATTGACTGCGAATCTGCAGGGGGCGGTATTGCACCAGCAGTTCACAAGAACTACTGGTGCAATGATAAATGCCGACAGCCTATGCTGTCTGCATTTATCAATGTGCGGCGGACATGGTTCCCTATAGCGAATCATGTCTGTCCGCACAATGATAAATGGGGGCCAATGAAGTTGTTTCACTACGAATTTCTTCAAACCTTTGTGAATCAGCATTGCTGTATACTTTAGGAATAGAAACGTTTTGCCTCAACGAACAGTTCTTTGAATCTGTAGCAAATATAGGCTATTGTATAATTTAAAGGGACAGTAAATGTTAAAAATTGATACACTGCATAGTTTACATTAACAACTGTAACATATACTAAATTTAAAGGGCCACTAAACCCAAAATCTTTCTTTCATGATTCAGATAGAGAATAGAAATTTAAACAACATTACAATTTACTTCCATAATTTATTTTGCTTCATTTTTTAAATATCCTTATTTGAAGAAAAAGCAATGTACATGGTGAGCCAATCACATGATGCTTCTATGTGCAGCAACCAATCAGCAGCTAGTGAGCATATCTAGATATGCTTTTCATCAAAGAATATCAAGAGAATAAAACAAATTAGATAATATAAGTAAATTAGAAAGATGTTTAACATTGCATTCTCTTTCAAAATCATAAAAGAAAAAATGTGGGTGGCATGTCCCTTTAAGTATAAGTATAATTTCCCCCTCCAATTCTACAGATAGGGGTGGTAGAGCCAATCAAAATCCATAACACCTGTCCCATTGCAAGAAACTTGTGCACACTCCTGAGCCTCTGCTTCAGCTACTAGTCTAATATTAATTAGCTGCTGAAGCGGGGGAATTAGGAGTGTACTCTGGTTACTTGCAATCAAGTGAGCTAAATGCATTTTGATTGGCTGCACCGTGTGACAAATCAGAACTGAAAAAAATGCCTGACATATAAGGGCAGCCAGTGCCCATAGGGCAGTTTAAAATATACAGTAAACTACTAGATACATTTTATAGGTGTTAATATTTCCTTTAATATGTATTCATCATTACTCTTCCTCCATTCACAGCCATTACACCCTACATGATGCCTTACAGTAAACACCTTGAGATTTAAATATAAAAAGTTTTCCTTATCCCCCCCCTATTTTTTAATGCGGTTCTAAACATTGAGAATTTTCAAATTCTCTGAACTTACATACACACTGCAATATTTTCAAGGCTACCCCTAGTACATATCACTACCAAATTGGCTTTAACTGAGAACAATGCTCTTTATAGTGACATAATGACCATGGCTATGCTTGTTGTATTTAGGCATTGAGCAGAGTTTGGCTATTGAAAAACTATTGCAGTAAACAAGATTTGAATTTGTTTTAAAAATGTTTACACTTGGCTAATTTGTTATTAAATAGGAACACAACAGAAACATATTTTGCAATGTGTTTAATGCTTTTAAAGGTTTAAATTAGAACAGTAACTGATTAAAAAGTTAAAGGGACGTAATGGTGATAGTTTTAATTCCATTTTTCCTAATACATTGTACACTGTAAACATTTGTCTATTCAGAATTTGAATGTACTGATGTTCATTTCAGTTCTGAATGTTATCTCCCTTTAAATATTTTAGATTTCAGTTGCTCACCCATTTCAATTCCTCAAAATATTTCATCATTTCCCCACTTCTTCTTTCACTCTTGGTCACAATCATGCTCAGCAAAGATCTATAAAGGCTAATAGTCTAGGTCTGTGCACCTCTAGCTTATTGCTTATTGCTTATTAAAATTAAATGTGCTTAAAGCCCTTAAGGACCAGGCATTTTAGACTAAAACTTCCCCGAAAGACAAGAGCATTTTTGTCATTATTTTATATGAATAAAATATACCAAAATGAGCCTAGCTCAATACTTTGGGTTGTCTACTAAAATATATATATAGTTTTGATATTTAAATAAAAAAAAAGGTCAGGTTTTCATTATAGCTGAACCAGTGCACAGGTGAAGTAATCAGCTGATCAGTAACCATGGTTACTAATCTGCTCTCACCCATCAGCTGATTACTTCACCTGTGCACTGGTTCAGCTATAATGAAAACCTGACCTGTTGGGGTTACTTGAGGACCGCGGTTGAGAAACAGTGCTTTAGACCAGTGTTTCCCGAATCCCTACTTCCTCAGGCAAGATATTCACTATATCTTAAAGGGACAGTAAAGTCATAATTATACATTCATGATTTAGACAGAACATACAATTTTAAAAAAATTTCCAATTTACTTCTATTATTTAATTTGCATCCTTCTCTTGTTATCCTTTGCTGAAAGGTTCATCTAGGTAAGCTTAGGAGAAGCAAAGAACCTGGTTCTAGCTGCTGATTGGTGGCTGCTTATATATACACCGATTGTCATTGGCTCATTGGCTCGTGTTCAGTTAGAAACTAGTGGTGCCCTTTAAGTATGCACCATGCACCAGCATTTTAAACATAGCACTTGCTCAGAGAGCCTAAGTACCATCTGGTAATGACTCAATTTTCTAATTGTTAACATGAGACAAGCCCCTCTGGTGCTCTGTGCAGCTGCAGTATTTAAAATGCTGGTGCACTGAGAATATCTAGCTATGCTTCACATGCACGTGCAGAGAAAAATGTTAATACTAAAACAGTGATAATTTTTACTAGAAGCATTTTTCCCAATACATGTATATTGCAAATATGGTTCTATTCAAATGTCCCTTAAAGATATAATGAATATCTGGCTTGTTAAGAGTCCTGAGGACTGGGTTTGGGAAACACGACTGGCACCTCTAGAATCCACTCACGTGCCAATCTCAGTTCTTGAGCATACTTTTGATAGACAAGCCAGTGCTTAGTGCCAGTTTAAACTGTGAGATCTGTGTACCAGACTAGTGCCAGTCACAGAGATTAAAAGGCTAAAAACACACTTTATATTGCAAAGTGTGTTAACTAGACTTGTGTGCGGCGGAAAAATTTGTTTCGGTTCGTTTCGGACCGATTTGGATTTTTTCGAATTTCGTTTTCAGATCGATTCAAATTCGGATACATTCGAATGTATTCGTTTCGGATTCATTCAGATTTGAATAAATTTGGATGTATTTGGATGTGTTCAGTTCGGATTCAATTAGTAAATTCGGAAGTATGGTATGTGTTAGATGGGACGTGCTGTGTATTAGACTAGTATTATGTACTGTATATTAGGTGTAACTGATCTTAATCAACATAAGTACAAACCTCACAGGTACCAGCTACGGTAAATAATACTAGTGTAATAAACAGCACATCCCACCTAAGTACCACCCTCACAGGTACCAGCTACACAATATGCACAGAGCTAGCAGAGGTATATAACCTAATATACAGTACATAATACTAGTGTAATAAACAGCACATCCCACCTAAGTACCACCCTCACAGGTACCAGCTACACAATATGCACAGAGCTAGCAGAGGTATATAACCTAATATACAGTAAATAATACTAGTGTAATAAACAGCACATCCCACCTAAGTACCACCCTCACAGGTACCAGCTACATAATGTGCCCTGCACAGAGCTAGCACAGGTATATAACCTAATATACAGTACATAATACTAGTGTAATACACAGCACATCCCACCTAAGTACCAACCTCACAGGTACCAGCTATACAATATGCACAGAGCTAGCAGAGGTATATAACCTAATATACAGTACATAATACTAGTGTAATACACAGCACATCCCACCTAAGTACCAACCTCACAGGTACCAGCTACACAATATGCACAGAGCTAGCAGAGGTATATAACCTAATATACAGTAAATAATACTAGTGTAATACACAGCACATCCCACCTAAGTACAAACCTCACAGGTACCAGCTACATAATATGCACAGAGCTAGCAGAGTTATATAACCTAATATACAGTACATAATACTAGCGTAATACACAGCACATCCCACCTAACTACCAACCTCACAGGTACCAGCTATACAATATGCACAGAGCTAGCATAGGTATATAACCTAATATACAGTACATAATACTAGCGTAATACACAGCACATCCCACCTAAGTACCAACCTCACAGGTACCAGCTACACAATATGCACAGAGCTAGCATAGGTATATAACCTAATATACAGTACTGTTACGGTTACCCTTAGTCTCGCTGAGAGATGGACCGCTTAGTAGCCTGGATCCCTATTGCTAAAGAGGGGAGAAGCTGCTTTCCATAGTATTCTATATGAGTCTCGCAAATATAGAATAATCTCCCTTAGCTGCAGTACAGCTAGGATACCCTTCTGCCCACAAAAACGAGTCAACGCTGCGATTGAGGGTCAAACAAGAACTCAGGACTGGGATGCCCAGCCTGCTTTTTATTAAGGTTACATGCACACAGGGCACTCCCAGGGGGAGAGGGGGGGAAGCACAAAATCCCCCATCACACATTTAGATAGAGAGCACTGTCCTTTGACAGGCCACAATAGGATTACAGTACTTAAGATAACAAGTTTACAAGTTCATCTTATCAATTAGCAGTCTGGCTCCAGAGGTGATTAGACAATAGTTTCTAAAAGCTGAAAAAAAAAGAGTTAACTCTTTATGAAATGATACTTGTTACGGTTTTCTTGGAGCCCTTCTTAGGCGCTGGCTTGCTGGTTCAGGCATTGCTGCTGGGAAATAAGCTCTGCACAACAAAATAACTAATGCTTCTGTAACAGTGCTCCCTTTCTGTGGAACACTCTGGCAGACACGGTCTGACCCCTTTTCGGGGCAGACTAAGGCTGTCCAGACCGCTGGTTATGCGGGGCTGAGGTCGGTTTGTCTGGACAACCCGTCGGCGTTGCCATTCTGTTTCCCAGGTCTGTAAGTAATGGTGAAATTGAAGGGTTGCAACAATAAGCTCCAACGTAATAGCCTGCCGTTATCTCCAGAGACCCGGTTCAGCCACACCAACGGGTTATGGTCGGTGACCAGAGTGAACTCCTGACCATATAAATAGGGAGTCAATTTCTTTAATGCCCACACCAAAGCCAAACACTCCTTTTCGACCGCTGCATAGCTGACTTCGCGGGGCAGGAGCTTCCGGCTGATGTAGGCAACTGGATGCTCCCCTCCATCTTCGCCTACTTGGCTGAGGACGGCTCCCAGCCTGAACATGGAAGCATCTGTATGGACGATAAAACGTTTGTTAAGGGCTGGGGCCACCAAGACAGGAGCGTTAATTAGAGCATTTTTGAGAGCCTGGAAAGCCGTTTCACAGTGGGGAGACCACAGGACCTGTCGAGGTAAGTTCTTCTTGGTCAAGTCAGTCAGGGGTTTGGCAAGTGTGCTGTAGTCTGGTACGAACCGTCTATAGTACCCTGCCGTGCCCAGGAAGGCTAGGACCTGAGTCTTAGTGATGGGGGTGGGCCAATTGGCGACAGCTTCTATTTTGGCCGGCTCTGGTCGCTGCTTTCCACACCCCACCCGGTGACCCAGGTACTGTACCTCGGCCATCCCAAAATGGCATTTTTCTGGCTTCAGAGTCAGGCCAGCAGCCCGGATCTGATCCAGAACCATTCCCACATGAGCTAAGTGGTCCTCCCAGGACTCACTGTGGATCGCTATATCGTCCAGGTAGGCGCAAGCAAAACTCTGGAAGCCATCCAGGAGCCTATCCACCAAGCGCTGGAATGTAGCTGGGGCATTCTTCATCCCAAACGGCATTACCCTAAACTGATATAAGCCGAATGGGGTGACGAATGCCGACTTGGGGATAGCCTCCGGGGCCAGGGGAATCTGCCAGTAACCTTTGCAGAGGTCAATAGTGGTCAGGTAATTTCCCCTGGCTATACGATCGAGTAGCTCGTCTACCCTGGGCATAGGGTAAGCGTCCGTCACGGTATTTTCATTGAGCCTCCGATAGTCTACGCAGAACCGGGTGGTCCCATCTTTCTTGGGCACCAAGACAACTGGGGAGGCCCAGGGACTATCGGAGGGCTCAATTACCCTGAGCTGGAGCATCTCATCGATCTCCTTCTTCATTCCTGTCCTAACTGCTTCAGGGATTCGGTACGGAGCCTGGCGCAAGGGAGCTTGTCCCGGAGTATCTACCTGGTGGGTGGTTAAAGTAGTGTACTCTGGCTTCGGGGAGAAGGTGAGGTGTTTGGACTGGAGGAGTTGGTTGAGCTGCTCCCTTTCAGTGGGGCTAAGTCGGTCCCCTATCTGAACCTGCGCCACTATACCTGTGGGGAGGCTCTTTTCTAATAGGTCTGGAATGGGTAAACTGTCGGGGTCTTCCTGAGGGGAACAACATACGGCCGTCATGTTCTCTGGTCGCTCAAAATATTCCTTGAGCATGTTTACATGGAATGTCTTTCTAAGATTGTTGTCGTGGCAGCTAGCTATCACATAAGCGGTGTCTCCCCTTTTCTCTACGATCTGGTAGGGACCCTGCCAGGACGCCTGCAATTTGTCTGTCTTCACCGGCTTAAGTACTAACACCTTTTGTCCTATGGTGAAGATTCTCTTTCGGGCCCCCCGATCGTACCATACTTTCTGTCTTCTCTGGGCCAACTGGAGATTAGCCCGCACGGATTTGGCTAATTGCTCCATTCGGTCCCTGATTTCCAGCACGTATGGCACAATGGGGACACCGTCAGCCTCCATCTCTCCCTCCCAGTGCTCCCGGATCAGGTTTAGGGGTCCCCGTACCTTTCTTCCGTAGAGCAACTCGAAGGGAGAGAACCCTGTCGTTTCCTGGGGCACCTCCCGATAAGCAAATAGGAGGTGCGGCAGGAAGCGTTCCCAGTCTCGGTATTCCTGAGTGAACGTCTTGAGCATTTGCTTGAGGGTCCCATTGAACCTCTCACACAGCCCGTTCGTCTGGGGGTGGTATGGGGAGCTCAGGAGGGACTTAATTTTGCAAACCTGCCAGAGTTGTTGGGTCAATTCAGCCGTAAATTGGGTGCCTCGGTCGGATAGGATTTCTTTTGGAAATCCTACCCGGGAGAACACCTGTACTAGTGCATTCGCTACCGTATCCGCTTGTATGTTGGATAGGGCGACAGCCTCTGGGTACCTGGTAGCGTAGTCCACTACGGTAAGAATGTATCGCTTACCGGAGGGACTAGGGGTAGCCAGTGGTCCCACTAGGTCAATAGCAACCCGGCTGAAGGGTTCCTCTACAATGGGCATATTTACTAGCTGGGCTTTAGGGTGATCGCCTCGCCTTCCTACTCGTTGACACACATCGCAGGTGTTACAGTAAGTTCTAACGTCAGCGTGCACCCCTGGCCAAAAGAACGTGTGAGTAATGCGGTGTAGGGTACAGGTAACGGCTAGGTGGCCTGCTAAGGGGATGTCGTGGCCTATTTTGAGGATTTCTTGACGGTATTTGTGGGGCACTACCAGCTGTCGCCTACGCTGTCCCCTTTTCTCTGTCCAGCGGTATAGTTTCCCTTTTTCCCATAAGAATGTTTCGTTATCTGCCCCGCCCCCTCCGGTCTCTGCTCGTTCCCGGTACTTTTGTAAGGTCGGGTCAGTCTTAGACTCTGCCTCGAAAGCATCTGGGGTGTCCCAGGGTATGGGGCCTAACCTGTCAGGCAAGGTCGGGGTAGGTCTTACCTGTGTCTCCCGCACTGGTGAGAGCTCTCGCTCCGTCCGGGCTTGGGCCCGTGTAGTCACTGGGTCCGCCTCGTTGTTGCATACTGGAGCATAGGCAGAAGTCATGGGGCCCAAATCGTTGCCCAGTAGTACTTCGGCAGGTAAATTATCCATTAGGCCCACGTTCACAGCCCCCTTTCCCGCTCCCCAATCAAGATGCACTTTAGCTGTTTGTACACATCCCCCCCCGCCACTCTAACGGCCACAGTCTGTCCGGATCGCTTGTGCTCTGGCACCAAATGACTCTGTACCAGCGTGATAGTAGCCCCTGTGTCTCGCAATCCCTCGGTAGATCGCCCCTCGAGCCATACCCTCTGCCGATGGTGCTGGCGGTTATCTGAGGCAGCATATACAGGGTCTGCCTCGTGAAGCGGCCCCACATATCCCTCCATAGGGGCCTCTTGGTTAACACAGAGGGCCCGGGCCGGACGATAGGACCCAGAGGGGTAATTGTAATTCCTGGGTGTCTGGTGCGTATTAAGGGGGCAGCTAGCCATGAAATGCCCTGGTTGCTTGCATCGGTGGCAAGTCGGTCTGGGACGCTCAGAGCTGTTATTGGGTGGTCCTGAGTGTCGGACGGGCCCTGTGGGCACCGGGGCTCGGAATTCAGCACGAGGGGGTGCACGGTAAACCTCTCTGGGTTCGACCCGTGCTGGAGCTCGGTAGTTCATGGGTTCATGAAGACGGGAGTCATAATGTTCATCGGCCAATTTGGCTGCTTCTTCTAAGGTAGAAGGCCGCCTGTCTCGCAGCCATTCCTTCCCTTGCTGTTCCATGCCATTATAAAAATGTTCTAAGAGAAACAATTGTAAAATTTCCTCCCCAGTCACCGCTTTACTTCCGCTCAGCCAGTGATTTGCCGCTCTCCGCATTCGGTGCGCCCATTCCATATGGGTATCGTTAGGCTTCTTTTCCGTGCCCCGAAACTGTTGGCGATACGTGTCCGGAGTTACAGCGTACCGTCGCAACAGTGTCTCCTTAACTAGCTCATACTGTGTCACTTCCTCAGCACCCAGAGTACGAAAGGCTTCCAGGGCTCGCCCGGATAGTTTCCCAGACAATATCGTGGGCCACTCTCTGTTGGGAATCTGGTGCAGGGCACATTGCCTTTCGAAGTCCGCCAAATATTCATCAATCCCTGTCTCGCTCTCTAGGAAGGGTCGAAATGCCGCATAGGGTATCTTGGGCCTCCCAGCATTTTCGACAGGGATGATTACCTGCGGGGCTTCAGCATTGCGGTGTGCGTTCGCTAGGTTGAGTTCGTGGGCTCGAGTCTCTCGTATATCCTCGTCCGCCTCCGCCATCAACTGCTGTACCAATTTCATGGAGGGGTTCGGCCCGTATAATGAGAGCCTTTCCCGAACAATCCTGGTTTTTTCGTCACTAATCGTGGTCGGTATTTCCGCCATTGTGAAGCTCTGATCCAGTTCGGTCAATTCTGCGATCAGCTCTCTCCTCGGCCGGTTGCTGGCGTACCCCCCTCTGCTTTCAAGTAAATCCTTTAGGGTTGTACGCTTCAATTTTTCGTAAGCGCTCTCCATCCGTTCTGTACCTCTCCTAGGAAATCCAGGAAAATCCCGCCGCTGCCGCCAAATGTTACGGTTACCCTTAGTCTCGCTGAGAGATGGACCGCTTAGTAGCCTGGATCCCTATTGCTAAAGAGGGGAGAAGCTGCTTTCCATAGTATTCTATATGAGTCTCGCAAATATAGAATAATCTCCCTTAGCTGCAGTACAGCTAGGATACCCTTCTGCCCACAAAAACGAGTCAACGCTGCGATTGAGGGTCAAACAAGAACTCAGGACTGGGATGCCCAGCCTGCTTTTTATTAAGGTTACATGCACACAGGGCACTCCCAGGGGGAGAGGGGGGGAAGCACAAAATCCCCCATCACACATTTAGATAGAGAGCACTGTCCTTTGACAGGCCACAATAGGATTACAGTACTTAAGATAACAAGTTTACAAGTTCATCTTATCAATTAGCAGTCTGGCTCCAGAGGTGATTAGACAATAGTTTCTAAAAGCTGAAAAAAAAGAGTTAACTCTTTATGAAATGATACTTGTTACGGTTTTCTTGGAGCCCTTCTTAGGCGCTGGCTTGCTGGTTCAGGCATTGCTGCTGGGAAATAAGCTCTGCACAACAAAATAACTAATGCTTCTGTAACAAGTACATAATACTAGCGTAATACACAGCACATCCCACCTAACTACCAACCTCACAGGTACCAGCTATACAATATGCACAGAGCTAGCAGAGGTATATAACCTAATATACAGTACATAATACTAGCGTAATACACAGCACATCCCACCTAACTACCAACCTCACAGGTACCAGCTATACAATATGCACAGAGCTAGCATAGGTATATAACCTAATATACAGTACATAATACTAGTGTAATACACAGCACATCCCACCTAAGTACCAACCTCACAGGTACCAGCTACACAATATGCACAGAGCTAGCAGAGGTATATAACCTAATATACAGTAAATAATACTAGTGTAATACACAGCACATCCCACCTAACTACCAACCTCACAGGTACCAGCTATACAATATGCACAGAGCTAGCAGAGGTATATAACCTAATATACAGTACATAATACTAGTGTAATACACAGCACATCCCACCTAAGTACCACCCTCACAGGTACCAGCTATACAATATGCACAGAGCTAGCAGAGGTATATAACCTAATATACAGTAAATAATACTAGTGTAATACACAGCACATCCCACCTAAGTACCACCCTCACAGTTACCAGCTACACAATATGCACAGAGCTAGCAGAGGTATATAACCTAATATACAGTATATAATACTAGTGTAATACACAGCACATCCCACCTAAGTACCACCCTCACAGGTAACAGCTACACAATATGCACAGAGCTAGCAGAGGTATATAACCTAATATACAGTAAATAATACTAGTGTAATACACAGCACATCGCACCTAAGTACCAACCTCACAGGTAACAGCTACACAATATGCACAGAGCTAGCAGAGGTATATAACCTAATATACAGTACATAATACTAGTGTAATACACAGCACATCCCACCTAAGTACCACCCTCACAGGTAACAGCTACACAATATGCACAGAGCTAGCAGAGGTATATAACCTAATAAACAGTATATAATACTAGTGTAATACACAGCACATACCACCCTCACAGGTAACAGCTACACAATATGCACAGAGCTAGCAGAGGTATATAACCTAATATACAGTAAATAATACTAGTGTAATACACAGCACATCCCACCTAAGTACCAACCTCACAGGTACCAGCTACATAATGTGCCCTGCACAGAGCTAGCATAGTGACGTAACCTAATATACTGTACAATACCAGTGTAATTGTGATTAGTCCATGTCCTTTCGAATGTAACGAATAAATCCAAACTAATTCGTATTTATTCGTTACAAATGCATTCAGATTAGTTTAGTTTCGTTGCTAGGGTAATTCGGAAATTCGAATTAATCCGAAGCTCTGAATTTGACAAATTTGTCCAAATTTCGATTCGGAACGAAACAAAACGCACATGTCTAGTGTTAACCCCTTTCCGCCGTTAGGATGTTCTACACCGTCCTAACTGTGCTGGTCTTAAGCGCCGTTAGGATCACATGGAACAACCTAACCATTCGGCTGTCCTGAAACCTTAGTTTCTTCCTATATGGGATTGCGGGCTGGGGAGGTGCCTAGCGTCATAGCCCCCCCCCGTCCCATCACTGAAATCATGCGAGTGCTTTAACGATCGCGTAATCTAAATTTTTACTCATTTGTTTCCCAGTAGGAAAGGGTTAAAATAGTAGGCTTTAGTTTTCTATTGACTTTCGTTGCCCTTTTAACACTTTGTTTCCAGGGCAGCCATGAAAGAAGGGACATGAAACCCAAATTTATTTCTTCATGATTCAGATAAAGAAAGCAATTTTAAACGACTGTCCAATGCATTTATTTTATCTAATTTGCTTCATTCAATTGGTATCCTTTGCTGAAAAGCATAGCAGGGAAGGTTTAGGAGCATCAATGCACTACTGGCAGCTAGCTGCTGATTGGTGGCTGCACATATATGCTTCTTCTCATTGGCTCGCCTGGCGTTTTCAGCTAGCTCCCATCAGTGCAATGCTGCTCCTTCAACAAAGGATATCAAGAGAATGAAGCACATTTATAATAGAAGTAAATTTAAAAGTTCTTTAAAACCGTATGCTCATTTCTGAATCATGAAAAAAAATGGGCTTCATCTCCCTTTAAGTTATATATTACAGCCCTCTTTGGGAGCCAAGGGGTTAAGCTCTTCTTACAAAGAACCATGTTGGAGCATTTAGATCTTAATTATTGGATTTTGAAGTGGTCGCACTGCTTGATTGCTGATGCCATTAGCAGTGAATTCCTTCGGAGAGCCAATAGGATGAAGGGCCCCTGCGGCCCTTTATTAAGAGTTTGAATGGGGGGATTGCATCATGGTAACTCTGTGGTATCTCAGAAAAAGCAGCGAACTGCAGGAACTATTTCTGCTGCAAGCAAACTGTATTTTACTCCCCAGGGCTCTCTATATCCCCCTGTGCATTTGACTCAGTATTTTTTTTTCTCTTTCTTACCCTTCCCTCTTTCTCTGTATGAAGTATGTATAATATAAAATATTTTGCAGATTCCATTTACTAATGACAGAGAAACCAACCGTACAGCACAATAACCTAAACATTAAGAATTAAAAGGATATTGTAATGCACAAATAATACGCTCTATTACGTTATGTATTGCATGATTGACTCTAGATATCAAGTGGTTGCTGATATATATCGTGCTTCAGTAAACAGGCAAATTCACCCGTTTACGGGCATGCGATAAATAACCAGCCATTACAAGTAGCTGCTTATTGCTACCGCGAGCTTGCGGCAGCAATTAGCGTTCAGAATATAAACCAGAGATCAGATCTCTGGTTAATTTTCTAAATGTCCCACAATTGGCCCCAAATTTAAGTCTTTTAGTTTTTATTAACAAAAAAAAAAAAGTAGTATTTTTAAAAAAATAAAAAACAACTGCACTTAGCAGTTTTAGGGGTTAAAAATGGCGGGTGTGGGGTGCAATAAAAAAGTCTAAGTGCCTTTACATTGTGGGCTATGGGGATCTATGTGTTTTCTGTAAATATATATGTATATGCTGCCTTATATACATATATATTTATGTGTTAATATGTGTATTTACAGATATTAACACATAAATATGTATGTGTATAAGCATATTCATATATATTTAACATTTCCTGCCCATCGCTGCGCTAGGTGCTTTACCGTGTCTCACGGCATGAGAACAAGGGTCCCATTGGAGCTTGTGAGGTCGCGTTTGCATTGCGGCTAACTTGTAATACCAGTACACATTTGCGTGCGCTGGTATAACTAAGTGGAGCGCAAATATCACTTTTGTGAAATCCATATTTTGCGTTCCACTTGTTATCACCCCTGCAAACAAATAAGTAAAAAAGAAAGTCAGCATTCTAAGGCAGGAATATATGAAATGATCCCTCCGCTAATGTGTGTAATGCAGGGTATATTTATATTTATAGCTATTGTACCAGGAGAGTAATATAGGGAGCTAAGCTTAGAGCTACAGTAGTGTGAGTGTATGTGATTATTTATATATTGTTGCATATTTACAGGGTTATAACAGTGCAAAAGATAATGCTCTTATATGTTAAACTCTCAGCAATCAGCAATGCATTCCTGCTACATAGGGAAGCTTTTCAACAAAGGAAACCAAGAGAACAAAGTGAACTTGATAATAGAAGTGCATTTTTAAAGGTGTCTTTACATTACATGCTCTATCTAAATTATGCAAGTTTAATTTTAACTCTCATAACCTTTTAATGTTACACTGTATATGTTTTTAAAGGGATAATAAACCCAACATTTTCTTTCATAACTCAGATAGAACATGTGATTTTAAACAACTTTATCATTTACTACTTGCATAAAATTTTCTTCATTCACTTTGTACCTTTTGTTGAAAAGCAGGGACGTATGATTAAGAGCCGGACCATTTCTGGAGCACTATATGGCAGCAGTTTTGCAAGAATGTTATCCAATAGCAAGAGCACTAGAGGGCAGCACTATATCCTGTCCTGTAGTGCTTCAGCTGTCTACCTAGGTATCTCTTCATCACAGAATATCATGGGAACGAAGCAAATTTGATAATAGAAGTTAATTGGAAACTTTTTTTAAATGTTATGCTCTGCCCGAATAAAAAAATTGGGGTGTTTCATGTCCCTTTAAGCTAGATAAAAACTCTAACCTCTATCTATCTATCTATCTATCTATCTGTCTGTCTGTCTGTCTGTCTGTCTGTCTATCTGTCTGTCTCGCTGTCTATCTATCTATCTATCTATCTATCTATCTATCTATCTATATCTATCTATCTATGTATCATACGTTTGTCTATCTATCTATCTCTCTGTCTGTCTGTCTATATCTATCTATCTATCTATCTATCTATCTATCTGTTTGTCTGTCTCTATCTACTGCATCTATCTATCTATCTATCTAGCTATCTATCTGTCTGTCTATCTATCTATATCTATCTATCTATCTATCTATCTATCTATCTGTCTGTCTGTCTGTCTGTCTATCTATATATATCTATCTATCTATCTATCATACGTTTGTATATCTATCTATCTATCTATCTATCTATCTATCTATCTATCTATCTATCTATCTGTCTGTCTGTCTGTCTGTCTATCTATCTATCTGTCTGTCTGTCTGTCTGTCTATCTATATCTATCTATCTATCTATCTATCTAACATACGTTTGTATATCTATCTATCTATATGTCTGTCTGTCTGTCTCTATCTACTGCATCTATCTATCTATCTAACTATCTGTCTGTCTGTCTCTATCTACTGTATCTATCTATCTGTCTGTCTGTCTGTCTGTCTGTCTGTCTGTCAATCTATATCTATATATCTATCATACATCTGTCTGTCTATCTATCTATCTATCTATCTATCTATATCTCTATGTCTGTCTATCTGTCTGTCTGTCTGTCTCTATCTATCTATCAATCTGTATCAGTATAACAATGGCAAACAGACCATACTTAGTGAACCACATGCAAAAGACAGCGCTAGATTCTCGGACTCCCCAGTACTCGACATTTACAGACTTCTCTCGAAAACTTGTTTAACTCAGCAACCGGAAGACCAGCTCCACACCGATCATCTGATTATGCTTCAGCGAGTCGTTTCCTTGTCCACATGCCTCTGGGGTCCGCTAGATAGCTTTAACTGATGGTTTTCTGTGATCCAGTCTCTCTGTTTGGCAGTATAAGGTAAAAACTGCTCTTTGCTGGAAGCTCCGTACACCAGTGGCTTGAAAGGGTCTGTGATAGGTGTATCACCAACACCTGACCTCAATAGGCCAATAGCAGACAGGAACACGATCCAAATCGGTGTAATTCACAGGAGGTGCCAGGTAAGGGAGAAAATAGCACCGTTAAAAAAAGAAAAATACTGGCACCCTCCAAAGCGGTTAAAACACTTCTTGTTTATTAATCACATAAAAGAACAAAGGTTACAACAGTCAGAGCACGCCGGACATGTTTCGGCTTGGTAGCCTTAATCATAGACGTGCCCAAATTTTGCTATTTAAATTTTGCTATTTAAAAACAAAACTTATAACCTATTGATTAAAGGGATACTAACCCCACATTTTTTTCTTTCATGATTCAGATAGAGATGCAATTTTAATCAACTTTCTAATTTACTCCCATTATCAATTTGTCTTTGTTCTCATGTTATCTTGATTTGAAAAAGCAGTAATAAAAGGTTAGGAGCTGGCCCATTTTCAGTTCAGCACCTTGGTAGAGCTTGCTGATTGGTTTGCTACATTTAGCCACAAATCAGCAAGTGCTACCCAGGTGCTGAACAAAAAATGGTCCGGCTCTAAAGCTTACAGTACTGCTTTTTCAAACCAAGATAGCATGAGAACAAAAAAAAAATAATAATAGGAGTAAAATAAAAAGGTGCTTAAAATCTCATGCTCTATCAGAATTGTGAAAGAAAAAAATTGGGTTTAGTATCCCTTTAATTGTTGTATACATGTGACCTGTGTTCATGTGATAGTGGTTACCAAATATCCATTTAACCCTGTGTGTGCTTAAAAGCACCAATACCTTAGGCAATGTATTAATATATGTACCTTACCTACACATCATTTACTCACATGATCTAATATCAAATAAACAATATTCAAGGTGTAAAAGTATTGAAATAAATAAATCAGCAGATGTATATACTAATGCTAACAAACTTGGAATCACTGAAAGATTACTAATACATCTTTCCTAAAATGTTATGAGATAGCTTAGGCACTGGTATTTATATACCAATATCCAAAAGCAACAAATTAGTTGCAATGATATGGCAAATCACTAACCATAACACTACTATGTGTGTGAAAAAATTGCATACCATTATACAAAAATACCAATGAACATTCCCTTGACTAAATCTTTCTGTATACAATTGTTTGGTACTTTTAAGTATAAAAATATATTACGGTATATTCATACATATCTAATGCTTACATAGCCTTCATAGAGCTGCAAGATAGACTGCATCTCAACAAGTAAATAGAGACGATAAATAATATTATATTCAAATAGCAATCTAGCGATTTATATATACTGTATGTGTGAACACCAACATAGTTATATATTGATAATATTAATAATATCCACCAATATGTACGTTTCAGTGACAATTTATTATATCTGAGCCCTATCTGACTAGCTATCTACTAAACAATCGTAACAGAATAGAAGTATAAACTATGTAATAAAGGTAAAAATTCCTTATAGCCCATATTGTGGGAAAAATTAAGAGACACCATTGCATCCTCGATTTATATTTAATGTATATAAATATAAACTGTATAATGTAAAATGGGATTCCTTCAAGACCTTATTGTCAGAACGATGGCTTAAAACATAGTGTAATATGATCTATTGTGAGACATATAAGTGAAAGTATCAACCTAACATTAACTATTGCTGATGTATGGGGTATATAAAGAATAAACTCACTCCCAATAATTAATGATATCATAAACACTATTGAAACCTTGAGGAATCCTAGTCCCCAAAGTAAAAATCCGAAAAGCCTCACGTTTGTGTACCATTTTAGTGATAACCCTACCTCTTTTGGGGGCTTTCACATGCTCAATTACCATCCAATTGAATGTAGTACTGTCACTGTGATGTTCGAGAATAAAATGTTTTGCCAAATCAGAACTCTGTTTTGATCTGTTAATATGTTGTCGAATTCTCTCTCTTACTTCTCGGGTGGTGCACCCAACATATTGCTTGTTATTGTAACCACACCACAGTAGGTAGACAACATTCTTACTTCTCCAATTGACGCAAGAAACCACCGGGTACTCTTTACCCATGGTGGAACTCACAAAACTAGTCCTTTTCTCTATAAAACTACAGGGAATACATGGTCCATAACCATATTTGTACATTGCTTTATTTTCTAACCAAGCACTGCCCTTGTTCTTAGTGCGCAATTCACTAGGAGACAAAATGTTTCCTAGAGTTAATCCTCGACTATAAGAAAAACGACAACCCTGTTCTACTGTGCCACACAACTGATCATCTGTTGTGAGCATTGGTAGATGTTTTCTTATGATCTTACAAACATGTTCATGGTTTGTGGAGTATTGAGTAACAAAAGTAACAAACGAGACAGGCTGTATTCCCCTTTCTGTTGTATTTTTGTTTTTCTTATTCTTGTCTTTCAGCAAAGTCGCTCTATCTATATCCTCAACTCCGTTTTGGATCTTTGTATAATCTCTTTGTTGTATCTTCTCACTTGTAACCTTTTTACTTGGTCCTTACTCTGTATCTGACAGTCTGTAGCATCTGAGCAGTTTCGCTATGTGCGTATAAACTGTCCCTTGGCTATAGCATAGGGTATCCTCCTGGGATGGCAACTTCTGCCATGTAACAAAGTATTGCCTGATATAGGCTTCCTATAAATGGTTGAAGCAACTGATTTTGCGACAATATCCGACTTTAAAGTAACATCCAAATAATTAATCTGAGACTCATCAAATTCAAAAGTCAAAAGTGAAGGGTTCGTAATCAGATATTCAACAAATGCTCAGCTCTTTGTTTGCCTCCTTTCCATATAAAGATGAGATCATTGCTAAAACGATGATAGATCTTAATATCCTTATGAAAAGGATTACCTTAACCATAAATATGGGTAGCCTCCCACTACCCCATTACCAAGGTTGCATAAGAGGGGGCAAATTTGGCCCCCATGGCTGTACCTTGAGTCTGTAGGTAACAAGTACCTTCAAAAGAAAAATAGCTGTGCGTTAAAAAGAAATTGGGTTACATGGAGTAAATAATCAATAAACTCAGCCGCGTAGTTAGTTTGAGTAGTGAGAAAATACTTTATTGCCTCTAGTCCCATTACGTGAGGAATAGACGGAGACCACATTGATGGTTAACCACGCATACCCTTGTTGCCAACCCATGTTTTCCATCTTTTGTAATAGACGTTTGGTGTCTACAGACACATATACACATAAATACATACATACATCTGTACACTCACAGCACGCGCCCCCGTGCTTGTAACTCTGCCTGGAAGTGCAACTGCAAATGCGCAACTCGCTACAATATTCACTAAACCAGTGAATTGGCTTTCCCTGGAATTCACTGGGTAAAACAGCAGTTTAGTTGCGCAAATAGCATAGCGAATTGCACTTCCAGGCATAGTTACAAGCACGGGCAAGTGCTGTGAGTAAAATCCATGAGGCACATGGTGAGGCTCCTATTGGTTGAAAGAGATGCCAGTCAACTAACACAATCCGAAAATCTGTGACAGAAGCTGCATTGAATCAGGTAGCGGAGCCTGACAAAAATGCTGATTTTTAGAAGTTTGATTTTTGAATAAAATAGGCACATTGATATGCTAGTAATGACAAGAGCTTTTAGAATATGTAAAGTAATGTAGGCAAATTTACTATCACTTTAAAGGGACAGTCTACACCAAAATTGTTCTTATTTAAAAAGATAGATAATCCCTTTATTACCCATTCCCTGTTTTTGCATAACCAACACAGTTATATTAATATGATTTTTACCTCTGTGATTACCTTGTATCTAAGCCTTTGCAGACAGCCTCCTTATCTAAGTGCCTTTGACAGACATGCAGTGTAGTCAATCAGTGAAGACTCCTAAATAACTTCACGGGAGTGAGCACAATTTTATCTATATGACACATGTGAACTAGCACAGTCTAACTGTGAAAAACTTTCAAAATGCTCTGAGCTAGGAGGCGGTTTTCAACTGTTTAGAAATCAGTTTGAGCCTAGCTAGGTTTAGCTTTTCAAAAATACCACCAAAGGAACAAAGCAAATTTGATGATAAAAGTAAATTGGAAAGTTGTTTAAAATTGCATACCCTATCTGAATCATGAAAGTTTAGTTTTGACTTTACTGTCCCTTTAAGTAGGTGAAAGCATGAAAAATCAAATTTACGCAATATTAATATTTAATAAAGTGTTATACTGTGTATTTCCTGTAAATATTTCACATTCCAATGTTCTTCACATAGAAAAATATGTTCTATTTATTCTTAAATAGATATATATATATATATATATATATATATATATATATATATATATATATCTGTATATATCTATACCTATATATAATCATGTAAATATAGGTATAAATATATATTTGTGCAAAAATCCATCAGATATATATTTAAATATCTCTTTAAGAATAAATAGAACATATTCTGCTATGTGCAGAACATTTGATTTTTGGTAAAAAATGTATTCGCCTTCCATAGCCTGTAAATATGCAATATTATCTTCTTATGTTGCGCTTTTAAATAACCACGATCATGTTTGCACGATTTGTGGGTATTAGGTTTTTTCATTTTTTTGGCTCCATTGAAGTTATTCTGCGTTCAACTTCTCAAAGTATATTTTTTACTGCAACTTTGCGAATGCGAAAGCACAAACTTTTTACTTTCAACTTGTAATATGAGCACGAATCTCCGAGAGCAATAAATGACTACTAGCAGTTTTAACGCAAGCAAAAACTACTACCACTCCACTCGTAATCTAGGCCTAAATGTATAGAACATGGAGAAATTGTAAATTCTCTTATAGCTAATGTTGTTTCCCTCTAAACCCACCTCTTCCTTAAAAGGACATTAAACACCTTTTGCTTTTACTCCCTAGAGAAGCCAAAATGCAAATCCTATTACCTGCAATTGCTGCAAATTGAATAGCTGGTTTAGGCAGTTTGCAGCATTTTTAAAACCCAAGTTACAGGTTTTGTTTTTTGGCCTTTACAGGGTACATGGAACAAAGTACAATACACAAAATCAAGAAGTCTCCTGGCTGCTCGTACACTTCCCTCTTTTCTTTTTCCCCTGTCTGAAGTTAATTACAAAATTACATGCTTGAAGTCACATTTTTAATTTGGTAAAAAAATGAATGCGCCTTCCCTAGCCTGTAAAGTCTCTAAACTGTAGCATAGTCATAATTTGTCTCTTATTTCAAGCATAAAAAAGAAAATGGTTTTCTTTTACTTTGTGTTGAGCCCCCTTCAAATTGGTTAAATACATACAGTTAAAGTTCTGAAGTTATGTGAGGGGAAGTTTCCAGAGAGGGAACCTGTCCTCCTGCAGATGCCACCGGAAAAGCAGCATCATCTGGTGAATTTTATGATTGTGCAACAGCTCTCTCGTGCAATCCTACCCGCTGCTTTCATGAAAGCAATTGCAAGAGTTGTCAGGCACCCATGTCTGATCAATCCGGTGATGTCTTAATTTGCGTCTTTAGACTCGCATGTGCGAACCTGCAACACAAAGGGCACCAAAGCTTTCAATTCAGCTCCATAAATATAGCAAACGTTATGCTTCTGGGCTACTGTAGAAGAGGATGCAACTAGTAAACAAATGAGATGCAGGAATACACATATATGCTCCAATCGCTGGTCAGTTTCGTATCTGAATTTGTGAAAAATAAAACCATCTTATGAAAAAGGACATTTTTTTACACTAGAATTTGCTTGAGTTGAGATGTGTTTTTAGACAAACTCCTCCCCCTGATAACATGGATTGTGTATATATTTAAAGGGATATGAAACCCATTTTTTTCTTCTTTCATGATTCAGAGAGAGCAGGCAATTTTAAGCAATTTTCTAATTTACTCCTATTATAATTTTTTCTTTGTTCTCTTGGTATCTTTATTTGAAAAAGCGGGAAAATAAGCTTAGGAACAGGACCATTTTGATTCAGCACCCTGGGTAGTGCTTGCTGATTGGTGGCTACATTAAAGCTACCCAGGTGCTGAACCAAAAATGGTCCGGCTCCAAAGCTTACATTCCTGCTTTTTTAAATAAAAATACCAAGAGAACGAAGAAAAAATGATAATAGGAATAAATTAAAGTTGCTTAAAATTGCATGCTCTATCTGAATGACGAAAGAAAAAATCTGGGTTTCATATCCCTTTAAATGTATCAACACCGAAATAAATTCATTCACTTCTCATCAGATGGTCACAGTCCCAATATTTCTATCTAATTCAAATATTTGGGTCACTCTACAATGATAAACACTGAGATAACAAAAAATGAATTCAACAGATCACTGGTTCATTATTATTCAGATCACCTCTCACATCTCTGTCTCATAGGAATATGCCTATAATGGCGTAAAAAGAACATAGCATATGTTTTTAATGAGATCGCCAAAGTCATAAATGTTACAGAAGTATATAATTATTGTTCCATAAATTATGATTTCTCTCATGGTCATAAATCTTACAAATGTTTTCCACATAAGTATTTTCTTGTAAGACTGCCCTAGTTTTTATTTTTATAGTGTAAAGTACTTTGATGGGGTTGTGACCGGTTACTGCGGAAAATAAAGAACATTGGGTAAATATTTACTACAAAAGGGAATAAAAAAATAGTTTTGGGCTTTAGAAAACAAAATAGCTAATAAGGGGAACCCAGACAGATTGATTTATTTGGAAATTAGAAAGAGGAGGTTTGCCTTTTTGTCAGTAGCGCTCAAGAGCAGTAAAGTACTACACAATAATAACAACTTCCTTATGTTGAAGACATAGAAATGTCCAACTGGAGTGACAATTTTATAGGAAAAAAAGAACCTTCAAGGGACGGTGTTTTCATCTGTGATGTCAGACTCTCTGCACATTCAACATTTCCAACATTTGTAAAAAAATAAATAAAATCCAGGCACACTTTGCAGTTTAGTATTCAAGTCAACACTGGAGTATTGACTAAGTCTATTAGTACATTTAAGGCAATGAATATTTTAATATAGCTCTAAGTTATATTGATGTCCACTAAAAGGTATTTGATAAACATGTGATACTTTTAACAATTTTACAAAGTAATTAATACATTTGCATCAAATAGTATTTCTGGATTAATCAGTATGTAAAATAATGAAACTCATTTAATCAATCCTTACTAATAAATCTCCACTAATATCATATTGACAGTAAACACCTTATAATTATAAGACATTTTTTTTTGTGTTGCAGTAGAATAATCTATTATCCAAGACTAAACGTTTTAAAAACAAATTAACATCCTTTTTATTAGTAGCCAAATTCCATCCGCCAGACCTCGCTGAATACGGCGAGCAATACGCTCTCCGTATTCAGCTTTGCACCAGCAGCTCACAAGAGCTGCAGGTGCAACGCCGCCCCCTGCAGACTCGCGGCCAAGCGGCCGCCAGCAGGGGGTGTCAATCAACCCGATCGTACTCGATCGGGTTGATTTCCGGCGATGTCTGTCCGCCTGCTCAGAGCAGGCAGACAGGTTATGGAGCAGCGGTCTTTGTGACCGCTGCTTCATAGCTTCTGTTTCTGGCGAGTCTGAAGACTCGCCAGAAACACGGCCCTTCAAGCTCCGTACTGAGCTTGATAAATATGGGCCAATATGGGCTTTTACTTGCAGACAACAAGGTTAATCACGGTCATAATGTTAATATAAAGTGCCTTGTTTTGCAGACTGCAGTTATGAGTTTAAGCCAATTAAGGACAGATATGCAACAGAGGTAGCCTTGATAAGTCAGCATGGTACATTTCAAGTGCATTTCAATTAGAAAGCCTCAATTCTCAGAGCTAAATAGCATGAACAGGTGGCAAAATATATAATGAAAGTATATTGCAAAGTTTTTACTGTCTCTTTAAGCAAAATTAACTATTTCATATTCTTAGTTCTATGTTAACCTCAAGGGTAAACTGTAGAGATGTGCATGCATTTTCATATGAATGCACATTTGTGACAAAAATCAAAATTAATATCCAAATAAATGCACAAAGAAAATAAAAAAATACTGATGAAAATTGTCAGTATATATTTGTTTATTTTTTAGGGGTTAATATTTACCTTAGTGCTTAGAGTCCCTTGGACACAGCGGACAGAAATTCCAAAAATACACCTCCAAGGGAGAAGGAAAATCACGTACTTTAAGTTCCATGGACGCAGCGGCCAACAGTTTACTAAGATTTTTAGAATTAACTGATGGTAACCTTTTTATTCCCAGCCTGGCCCTAGCAGCCAGCAGTTGCCTAATGATTTCGGTTTAACGGACAATTAACAGAACAGAGTAGGAAGCAGGGGTCAGCAAGGTGTCCGTACATGGATACTGGTTTCCGTGACCGGCCCTTGCAGTGTTCGCCGTTCATTTTGCGGTGGGGAAGGAGTCCACCACACATTTTGCAGTGGAGACAGTGAGGGGTAACTTGGGAGGACTCGGTCGGAATAGAATATAGGACAGACTCCCAGTCTGAGAGAGTGAGACTACAAGATTTGTAAATCTTTTTACAATACAATATCTGGTGAGTTTAGGATTGGAAATGTAGTTTATTTGATATTAGCATTAGCAGCATATATAGCAAGTGCAACCAATGAAAGAATGCTGTTGTTATGTTAACTTTCAACAAATGTTGTTAACTTCAACAAATGTGCACTGACACTATTAGCAAAGATGGGTAATACTAATCAGATCAGATATGATTCATAAAGACACACACACACACACATATATATATATATATTGTATATATTGTATGGAAGTGTGTAATACACAGCAAATCATCACCCATCAGCAGGATAATTCAGTCAGCAGATTCCAGTCAGAATATTTTTTTTATTAAACAGGGCTTTTTATTGCATTCTCAGTGTGCATTAATTTATGTGTATCACTATCAGTTGCAGTTGTGATTTATAAATGTGATTGGGAATTGTGAATGCAGCAGCATGCTATGAAGGTAATTTTACATTTCTGTGTGTTGCTGTTGTGTGAGATAGATATCACATTAAAACTAACTAGAATATGTGCATATATCACAGTCAGATCACATCTATAGAAATCTTTACATTTTATATTCATTTTTATTCTACTATAGTATTTAGTATTGTTTCTTCATCTATAAATAAAATAATTCCACTCTAATTAATTATTTTATTTATAGATGAAGCGAAATACTATAGTAGAATACAAATGAATATGCCACACCCCAGCATGTTTGTTTTTTCTATTTTAAAAATAAAATAAAAAAATAAAATGGGTAACCCTTTCGCGACAGGGTTAAAGTGTCTACATCGGAACAACTGTTCCGATGTAGACAAATTGAAACCAGATGATCGTGCACACAATCGCGAGATTTCAATTATTGGATCGCGTCTGGGGGGCGTCCCTACAACCCTAGGAACGCCCTCCAGACCATGATCAAATCCTAGAAGCACAGAAGGCTTCAGGACAGTCGTTAGCTATGACGTTCTATTCCGTCATAACAGCTCTAAAGCCCAGTGTAATTATGACGGAATAGAACGGCATAACGGCATTAAAAGGTTAAAGGACATTAAGCAAAAAACAACAACATATTTAAGAAATATTTTAACTTCAAATATTTTTGCTTTAAAAAAAAAAAAAAGTTAAAGGTACACCACTGTCACACAGTAACACCTTGAGATTGCTATATAAAGTGTTTAGTTATACAAAATGAAACTACTTTGCAGTATATTATTATTATCGGTATATTTTTATTATTTAATTTGCCCCCTTTTAATGTAATTTTTGCTCTGAAAACTGAGCAATTTCTAATTCTCAGAACTTGAAATGCCCCCTGCTGACTTTTCAAGGCTAACTCTGTTACATATTTTCCCTAATTGGCGTCAACTTATAACAACTTCAAAACTGTGAATTCTATACTAACTTTATGACAGTGGCTAGCCTTGATGTCTGGACTAAAGCTCAGACTGGCTCCTCCAAAGAAGCAAAGTGCCGCTCTCTTGAGTCCTGACTTATTGAAATGTTCCTTGGTGTCCTTCACTAAGGTCTATACTTCGGAAAAAATGTCCGCCACAGCATTGGTCCTTGCCTATCCCTGGTAGGAAAAGCAGGAGTGGAAAACATTTAAAAATCAATCGGTGTCAAAGTTAAGGGCAGGGTAACCTAGCTCTGGAAAGTTACATTTGAGAAATGCAATTTTTCCCATGAGCTACGGTGACATCTGTGAGAACTAATGGTTCAGTACGTTGCCTGTTAATGAAAACACTTGTTCAGTTTGCACAGTGGCTGTGGAACAAAAGAGGATCTCCTGAGCTACTAAAGCCAGGCAACACGCAATCTTCTTGTCATTCCAATAGCTCAGAGGGTCTGCTGTATGGGAGAAGGAGGTTCACACAGATAAGCCTTTAGCATGTATGAGGCAATTGTACTCCCATTTCTTGAGGGGGCTTCAGTATGTCCCACCAACCAGTCTACTGTCTCTAACCAAACACAACTGCTCTACTCAGCTGTGTTGTGCTGCTACTGGTAGGAGATACAAAAACTATATCTGCCTCCTGATGCCGCAATTCTCCCTCACAAATCATGACCCCAATTTTTGGACCACACGCACACTGCAAATCAGTTTGTCCCTCCATGTTGGCAGGTTAACAGTTCGGAAATTCATTTTCCCCATAATTCTGGAATCACCCAAAGTGGCCAGCATCAATTCAGGGCATTTCTTCAGATGGTTCTGCATACTCCTTCGGCCTCTAGTGCTGCTACCTCACTGCTTAGTACTCCACCAGGAACCACTTCACGATTTTCTAGGAAGGCGTCCATCTTGCTCAATTGGTAACTGAACAAGGATATGACTTGGCCCAGATTGGCAGTGTTTTGGCTTTTAGTTCTTGGCAACATGCCTAAAAGGCTTTAGGACTGCCACTAACTGACCAATTACTGTTGACTCATCGCTGACTAATTAACTCCCAATGTCAATGTTCAAATTCCACCTAGTAGTTATGTTTTGCTTAAGACGGTGCTGGGGAACCCCTGCGCTCTCCTGTTCCTTGCTAAGGAGCTGACTGGATATAACACGGTGGTGAAAGAGGTCTGCAATCCTTCTGCACTATTCAAGTAAAGTTGCTATCCTAGAGTTGCCCTCAGGATAGTAGCCTTTACCACCAAGTAGAGGATGAGAGCTGAACAATGCACATTGAAAAAGTTAAAGTTACCCTAACAGAGAGCTTTTGCTAATGTGGCTAATCTCTTGGTGACTAAAAAGCCCATTTCCACCGTAGTGCATTCCAGTTCTCTTACCCACTGCACCACCATTAAGAGCCTGCAATATATTTGTCAGTCGTATGCTGCTCAATCAAGACCTCGGTATGTAGGAGGAATGGGTGGTGCCCCTGCTGATCTACCCAACCGCTCCTGCCCTGACTGGAGCTGCCTGCCACTACACCACCACTATCAGTAGCACTTACCTCATCCTCATCACATGCCCTGAAATGACACCATTGTGCCTTCAGGGAGAGGAAACCGACAATGTAGAATACGGGCATAGGTAATTGTCTTTTGTTCAATTAGGGCTTACATACTCTGAAAAAAACAGAAAAGATTGACTGCAACAAAGTGCATAGACGATGTACACTCACAAGATATATCCTCAAACATATGAGGTATGTAATAGTGTTGGTTACGATGTCCCTTGTAATCCTTATATTCGTGATTACCCCCTTAAATGTGTGGGATATTAGCAACGTATTCTCTCTTGAATATTCCCCCAACACAGATAATACCATGGGCTACGATCAAGGGGCTCTTGTGAATCGTTGTTTGAGGACAACTCTTAACCAACGCTATTACATACCTCATATGTTTGAGGATATATCTTGTGAGTGTACATATTTTTACTTTTTTATAATAAAATGGTTTTGTTTTATCTGCACTTAGATTGTCTGTGCACTTTGTTACGCTCCATCTTTTCTGTTTTTTCAGAATGTGTCTTGATACTTGCTGTTTGTCACAGAGATCACACCAGTGATTTGGAAAGGAGCTGCATATTGGACACACAGAAACCATTAAGCCAACAAAGAGATCACGTATTTGATTTTCCTTTTTTACAAACTGTATTTGTTCTGCTAGTTCTGGTTTTGGAACAGACTTTGAACAACTTATTCAGATAGTCATATCTGTTGTGATTTATTTACAGGGAGTGCAGAATTATTAGGCAAGTTGTATTTTTGAGGATTAATTTTATTATTGAATAACAACCATGTTCTCAATGAACCCAAAAAACTCATTAATATCAAAGCTGAATATTTTTGGAAGTAATTTTTAGTTTGTTTTTAGTTTTAGCTATTTTAGGGGAATATCTGTGTGTGCAGGTGACTATTACTGTGCATAATTATTAGGCAACTTAACAAAAAACAAATATATACCCATTTCAATTATTTATTTTTACCAGTGAAACCAATATAACATCTCAACATTCACAAATATACATTTCTGACATTCAAAAACAAAACAAAAACAAATCAGTGACCAATATAGCCACCTTTCTTTGCAAGGACACTCAAAAGCCTGCCATCCATGGATTCTGTCAGTGTTTTGATCTGTTCACCATCAACATTGCGTGCAGCAGCAACCACAGCCTCCCAGACACTGTTCAGAGAGGTTTACTGTTTTCCCTCCTTGTAAATCTCACATTTGATGATGGACCACAGGTTCTCAATGGGGTTCAGAACAGGTGAACAAGGAGGCCATGTCATTAGATTTTCTTCTTTTATACCCTTTCTTGCCAGCCACGCTGTGGAGTACTTGGACGCGTGTGATGGAGCATTGTCCTGCATGAAAATCATGTTTTTCTTGAAGGATGCAGACTTCTTCCTGTACCACTGCTTGAAGAAGGTGTCTTCCAGAAACTGGCAGTAGGACTGGGAGTTGAGCTTGACTCCATCCTCAACCCGAAAAGGCCCCACAAGCTCATCTTTGATGATACCAGCCCAAACCAGTACTCCACCTCCACCTTGCTGGCGTCTGAGTCGGACTGGAGCTCTCTGCCCTTTACCAATCCAGCCACGGGCCCATCCATCTGGCCCATCAAGACTCACTCTCATTTCATCAGTCCATAAAACCTTAGAAAAATCAGTCTTGAGATATTTCTTGGCCCAGTCTTGACGTTTCAGCTTGTGTGTCTTGTTCAGTGGTGGTCGTCTTTCAGCCTTTCTTACCTTGGCCATGTCTCTGAGTATTGCACACCTTGTGCTTTTGGGCACTCCAGTGATGTTGCAGCTCTGAAATATGGCCAAACTGGTGGCAAGTGGCATCTTGGCAGCTGCACGCTTGACATTTCTCAGTTCATGGGCAGTTATTTTGCGCCTTGGTTTTTCCACACGCTTCTTGCGACCCTGTTGACTATTTTGAATGAAACGCTTGATTGTTCGATGATCACGCTTCAGAAGCTTTGCAATTTTAAGAGTGCTGCATCCCTCTGCAAGATATCTCACTATTTTTTACTTTTCTGAGCCTGTCAAGTCCTTCTTTTGACCCATTTTGCCAAAGGAAAGGAAGTTGCCTAATAATTATGCACACCTGATATAGGGTATTGATGTCATTAGACCACACCCCTTCTCATTACAGAGATGCACATCACCTAATATGCTTAATTGGTAGTAGGCTTTCGAGCCTATACAGCTTGGAGTAAGACAACATGCATAAAGAGGATGATGTGGTCAAAATACTCATTTGCCTAATAATTCTGCACTCCCTGTATATATACCTGTGCTCTTTGTGGCGCTCCCTTAATATTGTTTATTTGGAATATTATTTTTTGTTAGGGCTTAGATACGTTGTATAAAATACAGCCTCAGGAGTGTCAGATCTGTAGTAACACTTAAAGTTACGATAGGTGCAGTCTGAACGTGCTAGGAGCAGAGTAGGTATAGGAGGTAGAAATCAGCACTTGCTTAGTGTCCTCCAGGGACTTCGACTGGCTTCTTACGTTCTCCTGACTTTACCAGGTCTTCAGAACAGTAGCTGCGTATTCTCTGGGTGACACAATACAACTTGCGGCAAACACCTCTTCCTCTTTCAGAGTAAGTATATTCGTTCATAGATCCACTCTGGGCTGCCAATCACTCTAAAGTCTCAGCCCTACGCTTTCTTTATCTCTGAACCTATTTGATCGTTTACCTGTCAGTCACTCCTCTTTGACAGATCATCTGCAGTGACGCTCCTTTGTGCTCACTCCATAGCCTAATCGTAATATATGTATTTACAGACATATATAAGCATATGGACACATAAATACATCTGTACACATATATAGACATATATAAGTGCATCGGAGCCCTTTGAATTTAAGTAGATGAAAACATGTTAAAGCATATATATGCAATATTCATTTTTTATAAAGGATTTAACTATGTATTTAGTTGAAATATTTCACATTTCAATGTTCTGTATATAGCAGAATATGTTCTATGTATTTAAAAAAAGATATTCCTATATATACAGTATATATATATATACAGTATATATATATATATGTATATATCTATACCTATATATAATTATCTATTTTTATAGATATAAATATATATTGTACCAAAATACCATCATATATATATATATATATATATATATATATAAACATATATTTATGAATAAATAGAACATATTTTGCTATGTGAAGAACAGTGGAATGTGAAATATTCATATTTTTATGTCGGGTTAGCATACCTGAATATGCATTTGGGTTTGCGTGCTGGTAGGGTGTTTGCTCCATTGACTTCAATAGGAGAATATGTTAATGTGCGTGCGATACCGAAAGTTTGGCTTTTTGCGCGCATTGGATTAACCCACAAGCAAAAACTTTTTACTTTCAACTTGTAGTACACTTGCTACTCGACGTGAACAAAAATCTTACTTCTAGCGCAGGTACCGTTCGAGCGATAGCGCTAAATAGCGCTCTACTTGTAATCTAGCCCTTTGTGTCAGAAATTCATGCTAAACCCTCACCTTAGGGCAAATTTTTACAATGTGTGACAAATTACTGGGACAATTATAGCACAAGGTAAAAAATGTGACCTGTCCATACGCACAGTGTGCAAGTACCATACATATCATATGTCTTCCAGAATCGAGAGGCCTAGGCTTAGTAAGGAAGGCATGTGGGAGGAGTCACAGATGTTTGTGTTGTACCCTGACCAGTAGGGGGATTGGTGGAATTAGTGGGGTAAGAGAGGGTTTGTTAAGCTGTTTCTGATTTTATTTTAGAAAGAGTGACTTTTTATTCCACAATAGTATTTGTTTCTGTTCTTTAAAACTATTATATTTTTAGGATAATCTTTAGACAAATTATATGAAGGATGCAAAGAGAATTATTAATTAGACAGACCACTGTTCATCTTCTTTAGTCCTTGAGGGCTTTAAACAAGGGAGTGAAAATAATTTATTTAGCTGTTAAGCATCACACAGGATAATCCCTCTGTCTTCAGCTCTCAGGCATATATGTTGGAAAATCAGAGCTTTCTGTTTCATAGAACCAGTTGCCAGCTCGCCATTATACATTTCTGATCTGTAATGTTCCTGCTAATAATTGTAACAAAATCTAAACTGTTTGTAGATTGTTGATGATATAGCAGCATATCAAACCATGAATTTTAATTACAAAAAAAAAATCAAATGTAATTTCTGAAAAGCAAACGTCAATAAGTAATTATAAGGAATCTGTCTTTTATTGAAGTCCTGCAGAAATTTCAGTGACAGTTTCCCTATAACATGGACCAATTCACTAGTATAAAAATAGCAAATTCCCACCACTGTTAATCATAATAATTATAGGAAAAAAGCTTTGAAAAGAGCAATTAATTTAAATGGACATTAAAATGTTTTGGTATTGTAAAAGAAAATATTAAAATATACCTAGTAAAAAGAATTTGGACTAAACCTTCTTAAATTTTTCCTCTTTTTTTTTTTTTTTTTTTTAAACTGTGAGAATTGCAAGTGCATATTTTACACTTCACAAGCCAAACCCTGCAGCTACACTACACATTACTATTTAAGTAACTGAAAACAATGCAAATTGTGAGAACAGTTTTTATGCTTTTAAAACATTTGTATGCAGACACTTTGCAGTGTAATTACTGATATATTCAATGCACATTTAATAAAATATATTTTATATCCCTTTATCTTGACCTACTATGAATTTTGGAGACTTTAAGGCAGTGGTTCTCAACCAAAGTGAGCTCAAGGCCCGGTAAATTTTAGCTAGACCGGTAGTTGTATATATGTGTATATATGTGTATATATATAAATATATATATATATATATATATATATATATATATATATAAAGTGAGCAGCAGGGGCGGGCTGATCAGCCAAGCAAATAGGACCTGGGCCGAACTACCAGCAAGTAAGGGGGCCCACAAATGACATCTCCACAGATCCTGGTGCATTCCTTAAGCTGGAGTTTTCAATTGCCCTATCAGTAACTAAGTAAGTAAGTGTGGGTTTAGTGGGGGCCCTGGCGGGGGTCTGTCGATGTGAGGGCCATGGAGTGTGGGGTCTGGCCCTGGAGGTTGGGGGGCCTGATAGGGGCAGGTCAGGGAGGCTACCATGTTCATTTGCATAAAATGTAATACATTTTGGTCTTCCTGGGGCCTTGATTGGTCTCAGTCTGCCCCTGGTGTGCAGTGGGGTAAGAGTGTGCAGTGGGGGCATGACAGGTCGGGGCCCACCAGCAGGGCTATCACGGCCCGGTACTGGGCCACGGCCCGGCTGTTGAGAAACCAGGCTTTAAGGGACATAAAACCCATGTTTTTATTTCATAATTCAGATAGAATATACAATTTAACAAAAACTTTCCAATTTACTTCTGTCATCAAATTTGCTTTGTTTTTTTGCATCCTTAGTTGAAGGAGCAGCAATGCACCACTGAGAGCTAGCTGAACACATTGAGTGAACCAATGACAAAAGGCATTTATGTGCAGCCATCAATTAGCAACCAGCTCCTAGTAGTAAATTGCTGCTCCTGAGCCTACCTAGGAATGCTTTTCAACAGATGATACCAAGAGAACAAAGCAAATTAGATAACATAAATAAAATGGAAAGTTGTTTAAAATGTCATGCTTTATTGGAAGCATGAAAGTTGAATTTTGATTTTGCTGTCCCTTTAATACATTTATACTTCTTAGCTTATTTCACAAATTTTTCCAGAGAAGAATAAATATGGATTTTAAGGTATTGGGTTACTATGCAGATTTGCTGTGTGTTAACAGCAAACCTGTTGTTCTGGATGAGTCATATAAATCCATATCTATTGCAATTCATATCTAATTCTGAACACAAGAAATGTGGGCTTCAGACTCATGCCAGGAATGGTAGCTGCCCACAGAGTTTGCATAAAACCCAGCTCTGTCTATCTATTATCCTATTATAACTATAATTTTATACATAATTGAATGTGTAACCTTGTAGCTAATCCTCTTTTTTAGCTAATAAATATTTAAAGGAAATGTAAATCTGATTCTAATTCTATTTTTTTTTGTAGGTTGTAGAATTTTTACTCAACCAGTCAATGGGGGTCTTGAGTCTAAGCCAGCTGAGAATGTCAGGTCAAGGGTCCCAACTCACATAGGCCTATTACAATCCTATAGAAATGCTTATCAAACGATTGTCAACAGAAAAGCACCATTAAAGTCTATGGGGATTTTTGTTTGATAAATCATTTAATAAGTTTTTCTAAAAGATTGGGATTAACCCAATAGTTTATTAATGCACAGTGCTGCTGACAATTCTCTATATGTAATAAACATACAGAGAGAAGTGCTCAACCAGGAATGAACAATGGCTCAGTAGCTTGTTATTTGGTGGGTCACCAACTGCACCTCACTGATGAGGCCCAAAAAGGATGAAACATTTGTTGCTTGCTCTCATTCAGAGGCTAATTATCTAGTATTTCAAGGCTGGCCTGCCTTTTGTCATGATCAGATTGATATGCTGTAGGATATATTGAATACTTTCTGTTTATTTCTCTTTCAAGAAAAAATCTGATCTGTTCATCATGTGGCGCTTGCAATTTTCTGAATATAAAAGGATTTAAGGCATACTCTATAAATCCCTAATTAAATTGTCAATTATACTTAATGTGTGTTACCCAAGAGATGCTATGAAAAACAGCCAAAGGACAGATGTTCATTTATCTGACATCAGGCTTATTTTCACTGCACAGAACTACTTCAGTTTTTGTTTTGTCTTTAGCTGGTTTAGGAGGAAGTAGCTAAAGAGATGTTCTAGCAAAACTGACAAACTGATCAATCGTCTGGAGAATATTCATAGCAACATTTCTCTTTTACTGTGTTTTGTGACCAATACCAAGGGATAGATATTTACCAATTTTTTTAAATCATAAACATCATACGTTCAACAGAACATGGACTGCAAAACGGAAATGTACATTAGTGCATTCGAATTTTAAATAGAAACATTTTTTCAATATATGTTTCAGTGACAGAAGCCATTTTCGGTATTTGTTTCACTTAACAAATGCTGAAAACAAATATATACACAACTGCACAAACCTAACAATTATGCACTTTTCCGTTTTATTTAAAATTTTACTACCTAGTTTCAAGAAAAAAAAAATGATTTTAAAAATAATAATAATAACCTCTTTAGCGGTTATTCTTTCTTATACATTTCATAAGTATGTAAATAACCCCATTGTGGCGGGATAACACATAGATACTAATGAGTATATTTGCAATAATAAAATGCTCTAAAGAATTACAGAATTGTATTATTGAACTGAAATATCCCTTTAAAGTGACTATGTAATGTATGATTTATTTCCCCATAATGTGTTTGTTTTACTATCTACAGAGTTTAAACTGTATGTAAAATTGTTCATTTAGGTTTATTTGTATTTATTTATTGTATTTTAAATTGTTGGTTTTGCTTATTGAAACCACAATGCATTGATCTCAAAAACATCCATGAGCTGAGCCTGTTGGAATAGAAAACCAATTTATCTTATTAATTTCTCTATTCGCAAAGCCAATACTTAGGTAATGAAAATGTCATTATGGGGGTTGGTTTCAGCAAGCAAATCCAGCCACTTCATTTGTAAGAATTAACTTAACCCCTTAAGGACTGGGAATTTCAAAGAAAAAATTGCCCATAAGACCAGAGAATTTTTTGCATTTTTGCTATCACTCCCTTTTAACAGAAATAGATATATACAGATAGATATAGGAATATCTATTTAGAAATACATAGAACATATTTTGCTATGAGCAGAACATTGGAATGTCAAAATAATAATAACAGTAAATACACAGTATAACACTTTATTAAATATGAATATTGCATAAATATGATTTTACATGTTTTCATCTACTTAAAGGGACATTAAACACTAAATACATGCTAGATAGAATGATGCATTCAAAGAAAAGATTAGTCCATGACTAACATGTAGATGTATTTTTTAAAGTTTCATTAGTTGTTTAAAAAGTGACAAAATAAGTGTAAAGTTTTAGTGTCTATAAAACACTGGGAGCTGCCATGTTGTAACTTAGGTTACCTTCTCTGCTGTGGCCAATTAGGGTCAGTTATAAATAGGTCACTAGAGTGTGCAGCCAATGGTTGTGCTGGATTTAACAGTGTTCTGCACTTCCATTTCTAACAGGAACTGAAAAGCTCACAATTTCAGAATGGAATTACAGGCAAAGAGGACAAAATAAATAATGAAAGTATATTGCAGAGTTGTTTTATTATATACAATTTATCATTTTATAGTACCATCTCAAAGTGTTTAATGTCCCTTTAACTACAAAGGGCTCCACTGCACTTATATACAGTATATGTCTATAATGTATGTGTAGATATGTATTATGTGTTTATATGTGTATATTTGTCTGTAAATTCATATATACACATCTAAATACATATGTACATATATATATATATATATATATATATATATATATATACAAATTTAGACATGTATATGTACAGTATCTCTATGTTAAAGCCCATTGCCTGCTTTTTTTTTCTAACACTTGAGACCTCATATCTTTGAGCCCTTATAACTTTTTTGTGCAACATTTAAAAAAAAAAAAAAATATTAGATGGTGTTATGAGTGTAACTGTATTTTGTAATGTATTTTTGATGTTTTTTTGTGACACTTTTTTGTTTTGCGAAACAGTTAACTAGAGCCCTCAATTGCGTTTAAGCAATCGTGTCTAATTTCTACTTGTAATAGGAGCAAAAAACCTGAGGCACGCAAACAGACGCTATAAACCCCTTGATGCTTGCGTATAACTGTTAACACACCACTCGTAATCTGACCCAATGTATTTACTGTCCCTTTAAACAAAATGATTCTTAAATGTAATTTTAAAACAAAATTGCAAGTTATTTTCTGATTTTAAAGGGACATTAAACACAGATATTAATATCAAATGCTTAATTTTATGTAGCAAAATAACTTTGCAATATACTTTCATTATTTTTTTTTGTTACCTTTTCCTACATTAGCGCTGTGGAATCTGTTGGCGCTCTACAAATAACCGATAATAATACAGAGGTAGCTTTTTGCGACGGATAAAGCACGTAACTTTTTCGATGGATATGTTTATTAATAAATATTTAAACTGCAACTGAGAAAGCAACAGGGTTTAACTCGGGTTAATCAAATAATACCCAATATGGATTCTAATTTTTGACATGCCAATATTTATATATTAATGTATAAATAGATATATATCTGTATATGTATTGATATATAAATATTGTCATGTCAAAAATTATAATCGATATTGGGTATTGTTTAACCCAATTTTTGCTCCTTTCGCATGCGCAGTCATTGTATACCAATGTAAACCGTCATAAAAAGCTACCTCTGTGACTCTGTGACTGCGCATTCGCATTGTCAGTCACAAGGCATAGCTTGAGGAATTTCTTCACCATCAGAAAAAGTCCCTGCTTTTCAACAAAAGATACCAAGACAACAAAGAAAAATTGGTAATAGAAACAAATTGGAAAGTTGTTTAAATTTGTGTTGTATCTGAATCATGGAAGAAAAATTGTGGGTTTCATATCTCTTTAATAATGTTAATTGACTTTTTTAGTTTTGTAACCATTTCTTATTCCATGTTACATTGGCAACATCTGCAATACATGTTTACGTGTAGTTTAATGTAGTATTACTAAAATATTTAGTAAATTAACAAATGTTTATGTTTTTACAAATGGGTAAACAAAGTGACTTTTGTTTAAATAAAGTAGGTTAAATTGTTGACCTATTTAACCCTTTGAGCACTAAGCACTTTCCCATCTGGATGCTAATTTTTTGAATATTTTTTTTTTAACTTTTTTTTTTACAGACCCCCAAGACTTACACTGTTGGAAAGGTTAGGTGATTACCTTTCCAACAGTGGGTCTTGGGGATCTGTAGCTGCTTAGATGCCTGAGATACAGGCTTCTAAGCAGCATGCCCCCTCCTCCTATACTTAACATTGTCACCACGCATCACGTGAAGCCCCGGCGATGCCTGTCACTCTACAGGCACGATCGCCGGGGTAGGAGCGGTTAGGAGCCCCCAGATCTCCCTCAAGGTGGGAGAGTGCTCATGACGGCTCTGAGCTGTCATTAGCACCAAAGTGAGAAACTCTGTGACGGCTCAGAGCCGTCATTAGCACTCAAAGGGTTAAGGAAAAAAAAAATCGCAGACTCGCAGTACAAAATTGCTGAAATTGTAGGTGTATCATGTAATTCTGTAAAGAATATTAAAGGGACATTAAACCCAAAACATTTTTTTTTCATGATTCAGATAGAGAATACAATTCTAAACAACTTTCTAATTTACTTCTATTATCTAATTTGTTGTATTCTCTTGCTATCATTTGTTGAAGGAGCAGCAATGCACTACTGGATTCTAACTGAAGACATGGGTGAGCCAATGACACTCGGTATATATATGCAGCCACCAATCAGCAGCTAGAACTTAGTTCTTTGCTGCTCCTGAGATTACCTAGATTAACCGTTCAGGAATGGATTTCAGGAGACGGAAGCAAATTAAATAACAGAAGTAAATTGGAAAGTTGATTAAAATTGCATGTTCTGTCTGAATCATGAAAGAAAAATTTGGAGTTTCATGTCCCTTTAAGAAAAAAATGGATTGCAAGGATATTTGAGCCCAAAATGGAAGAGCACTTGTGGTCGACATCATGTTGCTTCACTGACAAAAAATTTTGAGATATCTGTAATCAAAATAGGAAACTGCCTGTCAGAGTCTTGACTTAAAGGGACAGTCTACACCAGAATTGTTATTGTTTAAAAAGATAGATAATCCCTTTATTACCCATTCCCCCATTTTGCATAACCAACACTGTTATAGAAATATACATTTTACCTCTGTGATTAACTTGTATCTAAGCATCTTCTGACAGCCCCCTGATCACATGACATTTTATTTATTATCTATTGACTTGCATTTTAGCCAATTAGTGCAGTGTCTGCCACAAGCTACGGGCGTGATCACAATGTTATCGATACGGCTCACATGAACTAGCACTCCCCTGTTGTGAAAAGCAAATAAAAAAGCATGTGATAAGAGGTGGCCTTCAAGGACTTAGAAATTATCTAGGTTTAGCTTTCAATTAAGAATACCAAGAGAACAAAGCACATTTGAGGATAAAAGTAAATTGGAAAGTAGTTTAAAATGACATGCCCTATCTGAGTCATGAAACTAGACTGTCCCTTTAACACATTTAGGATGCAGACATCAAGGTATCCGAGAGAACAGTTCAGTGGCGATTATCTGAAGAGGGCCTGTTAGGCATAAACCCTGCTCGCAAACCATCCCACAATCCATTTTTTCTTCAATCAAGTTCAACCTTTCACATGTTCCGGTTACTATAGTTGACCCAAAAAAAGGGAAAAAAATAAATAAACAAAAAAACAAAGCAAATTTAAGCAATTTGTGTTGTTATATCACACAATAAAAACTCGGTTCAAGCATTGAAGACACATAACTGTACAACATTGTTAAAAATGTATTGTTTTCTGATTATTTATTGAGCTGTGTATCTGACCTACTTCCGACTTGCAAAGTCTTTTGTTTATGGCAAGTTGCACAATACTCCCCACTGTTTTCATTTTGAGAGACACCACATACATGTATCATTCTGTCTTGTCTAAAAAAACCTTGAAAAATCTCTTGATTATTTCCAATGCTGTTCAAACAAAGCTGAAGAGTGTTGCAGGGTCAGGGTTCGGAAATCTGTAGGATGCACCCCAGCCTGTCTGGAGGCAGCTGAAAAAAATATGTCACTATAAATAATTCAAGTGATGTTGCAGAAGGTTTTTTTTATTATTTATTATGAAAGAGCTTTTAGAGACATTGAAATCCTCATAAAATATCACAGAATAGTTTCTATTCTCTGGGTACAAGTTTACATCTTTGTTGTAATTTTTTTTTTCCCTACAGATTTTAGATGTGTCAAACTCATTTTCTATGTTAAAAAAGTACATTGTAAAGTATTTAGCATTTTTTCCTGTTAGATACATTGATTTACCCAAATATTTAAAGAGACACTAAAATAAAAAGTAAACTTTCATGATTCAGATAGACCATACAATTTTGAACAACTTTCCAATTTACTTCTATTATCTTATTTTTCTTTATTCTATTGATATCCTTTGTTGAAAAGCCTACTTATGTAGGCTCAAGAGCAGAAATGCATTACTGGAAGCTAGCTGCAGATTGGCGGCTGCACATACTGTATAAGCCTTTTGTCATTGGCTCACCTGATGTGTTCAGCTGGCTCCCGATACTGCATTGCTGCTCCTCCAACAAAGGATATCACTTCAAATGTATTTGGATTTTCTCTTCAGAATTGAAATAACAAAATCATATACATTTTCTTTGAGTTTAAAGTGCCATAAAACATTTTGAGTTATGTGCATATTATAGGAGGGTTAACTGAGGTAAAACAGTGTATGAAAAAAGTGTAAAAAAAAAAGGATTTTTAATAAAATTTCCAAAATCTGCAAAATGACTTACTTTTTAGTGTTACCATGTGTAGCCTGCTCCACCCTCCTTATCAGTGTTCTACTCCAAACCTTGTGGTATCAAGTAACAAAGTGTGCATGTGAGGATAATTACTTATGCAAGGGGGGGTTGAGGAGGGACAGCAGGTACAGGTGTTGCCAAGAGGCTTGCTTGTTTCCATGGGGATAATGTTTAATGCTTTGTAAAAGCTTCAGCATTATACTGTGTACTGCTCTAGTCAGAGTGTTATGTGACTGTGCCCCTTGCTGTGCATGTGCACAAGTGCATTCTGCAGAAGCTATGGCCTGGATAGCATTGTTATATATGGAAATACCCAGGGAGGAGCTTGCTGCAAACAAAACTATGCCTGAATTAAAGGGGTTAAAGGGGGGTTAAAACAGAAACCGTTTTGCAGGTAAGCTTTGGCTGCATTATTAGAAACTTAAGTTAGTTATGTCCCTTTAAAACAGTATAATAAATGCCTTGAACCTGCATAGCCAGAGAGGTAATTAAATGACATTTCAATATTTGAATTGGAGACTCCTTAAAGCTCTGACAGCGCAAATCAGATTTCATGCTGTGGAATTAGATGAGGTTGCTTCATTGCGCTGTCAATGTATCAGGGACTCTGCGGTTTCAGTCTAGAGATAACTTTTAACTGCTTTTAATTTTAATGGCAAACAATTTAGATTGAATCTATTGATTGTCAGTTAGGCTGAAATGCATTGCTTTGTAAGGTGATGCATCCTTCTCTGACAGCTGATAATGGAAATCTAATTTGTATATTACTTAGCATAGAGTGACAACATGTTGCTAACCAGAAAAATGCCACTTTTGAGAAATGCTTAGGTATTATCTTTGAAGACATCTAATTAAAGCAATTGTCCCTGTTTTTGTAGTGAGTTAAAAAGGACAAATATTCAGGCAAGCAGTTTTTTTCATTGTAGAGAAGATTCAAGATTGCAGGATCTCCCTTTCAAGTGGGCTGGGTTCCCTATCTCATACCCATTACTGGGAGGTTGATTTCTGCTGCTGTATTTAAATTTGTAGTATAGGTGGCAATTTCAACTGGGAAACACAGCTATATACATGACAAAATAAAGCTAAAGTAGTTTTTTCTTTCATGATTCAGATAGCGTTTATAACTTTAAACAACTTTCCAATGAAATTCTATTATCACATTTGCTTCATTCTCTTGGTATCCTTTGTTGAAGGAGCAGCAATGCACTACTGGGAGCTAGCTAACACAATGGGTGAGCTATTGACAAGAAGCATAAATATGCAGCCACCAATCAGCAGCTCCCACTCAATCTAAGTATGCTTTTCAACAAAGAGAATGAAGCATTAGTGCAAAGCAATTAGATAGAAGTAATATATAAATTTGGGTTATTTAAAATAAAAAAAAAACAGAAATATTATATGAGTAGAGAAATCCTCCTGGGTAAAAGAAGCTGCCATTATTGTACCTAAATGTTCATGCTTTTGGTTTTATAGCCAATATACTTGTACAGAAGTAAGCACAATGCACGCTGGTTGTAAAATTACAGAACGGAAAACTTGCTATTACTAGAATAGTCAAGAGGGGGCACTCAACTGAAAAAAAAAGGAACATTAAAGGGACAGTCTACTCAAAATTAAGCTTGAATGTCATTTTAAGCAACTTTCCAATGTACTTAAATCATCAAGTTTGGTATGTTCTCTTGGTATTCTTTGTTAAAAGCTAAACCTCAGTAGGCTCATATGCTAAAGTCTAAGCCGTTGAAGGCCGCCTCTTATCTGAATGCATTTAACAGTTTTCACAGCTAGATAGCGCTAGTTTATGTGTGCCGTATAGATAGCATTGTGCTCACTCCTGTGGAGTTACTTATGAGTCAGCACTGATTGGCTAAAATGCAAGTGTCAAAACAACTGAGATAAGGGGGCAGTTTGCAGAGACTTAGATACAAGGTAATCACAGAGGTAAAAAGTATATTAATATTACAGTGTTGGTTATGCAAAACTGGGGAATGGGTAATAAAGGGATTATCTATCTTTTTAAACAATAAAAATTTTGGAGTAGACTGTCCCTTTAAAACAATTTTGTTCTTTGCCCTCTGTAGAAAAGTAGACAAAAACCTAAGTACTAAAATGGTCGGGTCTATTACTTTATAGAAACTTGGTAGAAACGAGAATTATAATTTTTTTTAAGAGTTTAATTACAGGAAAGGAGACAAAATAAATGATGAAAGTATTTGCAAAGTTTTTTTTTTTATGTCCCTTTAAAGGGAAACTGTACCATACAATTTACTTCCCCTTGAATGACTTGTTAAACCTACTGCAAAGTATTAAATGTATGGTAAATTGTTCGTTCATGTTTGAAATAGCTGATTTTGCTCACTTCAACCATCACCCATTCTCCCCAAGAACATGCCCATAAAAATGAGCTAAGCATGCAGGTAAAGCAGACCTGCTAATGTTATCTAGGTATAAACCTAGTTAAATATTAAAATTTCCTGGGATCTTGGTAGACCAATCCTGCCTTGGAAACCAGACATGGACATGCTCACATGTTCTAGGGCAGACATCCTGAAACTTGGCCCTCCAGAGGTTTTGGAACTACATTTCCCATGATGCTCAGCCATCTGATATGCTGACTGAGCATCATGGTAAATGTAGTCCCAAAACCTCTGGAGAGCCAAGTTTCAGGATGTCTGCCCTAAATAGATGTAACTGCACCTCACTGGCAAGGCTCAGAGAGAATGAAATATATCTCTGGAGTTTGTCTTGTATTTTGGTCTTAGCTATCTTTTTGGCAGGATATTTCTACACTGTGAAAAGAACAAATGCAACAGCAACATTCCTTTAAAAGGGTTTAAAGGTATTAAGGTGTTACATTCAGGGCTGTCTTTAACACAGGGCAAAAGGGGCAGCTGCCCAGGGCCCTGTCTTTGTTGAGGGGCCCAAGAGTCATGCCAGACTACTGATGTCATGTGACATGGGGGGCACACACAGTCAGTCCTAATACTGTCACAGTCAAAGTTCTCTGCTTATATTTATTTGTGAGAAACGGTGCCAGACCGTGCCGGTGTCATGTGACATGCCAAGCTATTGCCATGTGCTGTTTTAGATGTGCACTGTGCAGCACTGAATGCTAAGCCCTAACTCGGCATCCAGCCAATCCCACTGTATCAGAAAAGGTCCTACTGGGGTTACCACTGTTACCAGGTAACTCCTCTGGTGGTGGGGATTGTTTCTGGGTAGGGCTGACTGTAGGTGCATGCAGCAGAAAGCTGGAGCGGCAGGCACGTGAGGATTTGAGCATCTGTGCAGCTGCAGACACTGCTCTCTTCAGTCTTGAGGCTGTGTGACTCGTCTCACACGGTATCCATGCAGCCTTGGGTAGACAGCATCCAGTCTGCTGGTCCCCTTAGCCCTGTTCTTTCTGCTGTGGCCCTAAGATCAACTAACTGAAGTTTGTTAGGGAAACAGTCACCGAGATTACGAGTTTTGCGGTAACAGGGGTGCGTTGCTAACGAGCCTTTTTTTTTAACGCTCCCTTAAGACAACGCTGGTATTACAGGTTTTTTTAAACCCGGCGTTAGCCGCAAAAAGGTGAGCGTAGAGCAAAATTTAGCTCCACATCTCACCTCAATACCAGCGTTGCTTACGGTAGCGGTAAGCTGGCTAAACGTGCTCGTGCATGATTTCCCCATAGGAAACAATGGGGCTGAGCCGGCTGGAAAAAAAACTAACACCTGCAAAAAAAGCAGCGTTCAGCTCCTAACGCAGCCCCATTGATTCCTATGGAGAAATGAATTTTATGTCTACACCTAACACCCTAACATGAACCCCGAGTCTAAACACCCCTAATCTTACACTTATTTACCCCTAATCTGCTGTCCCCGATATCGCCGACACCTGCATTATATTATTAACCCCTAATCTGCCGCTCCGGACACCGCCGCCACCTACATTATCCCTATGAACCCCTAATCTGCTGCCCCCAACATCGCCGAACCCTACATTATATTTATTAACCCCTAATCTGCCCCCCCAACGTCGCCGCAACCTACCTACACTTATTAACCCCTAATCTGCCGCCGCCAACGTCGCTGCCACTATAATAAAGTTATTAACCCCTAAACCTAAGTCTAACCCTAACCCTAACACCCCCCTAATTTAAATATAATTTAAATAAATCTAAATAAAATAACTACAATTAAATAAATTATTCCTATTTAAAACTAAATACTTACCTATAAAATAAACCCTAAGATATCTACAATATAACTAATAGTTACATTGTAGCTAGTTTAGGATTTATTTTTATTTTACAGGCAACTTTGTATTTATTTTAACTAGGCAGAATAGTTATTAAATAGTTATTTAATAACTTCCTAGTTAAAATAAGTACAAATTTAGCTGTAAAATAAACCCTAACCTAAGTTACAATTACACCTAACACTACACTATAATTAAATAAATGAACTAAATTAACTACAATTAATTACAATTAAATTAAATAAACTAAAGTACGAAAAACAACAAACACTAAATTACAGAAAAAAAATTACAAGATTTTTAAACTAATTACACCTAATCTAATCCCCCTACTAAAATAAAAAAGCCCCCCAAAATAAAAAAAAATCCTACCCTATACTAAATTACAAATAGCCCTTAAAAAGGCCTTTTGCAGGGCATTGCCCCAAAGTAATCAGCTCTTTTACCTGTAAAAAAAAATACAATACCCCCCAACATTAAAACCCACCACCCACACACCCAACCCTACTCTAAAACCCACCCAATCCCCCCTTAAAAAAACCTAACACTACCCCCTTGAAGATCACCCTACCTTGAGACGTCTTCACCCAGCCGGGCACAAGTGGACCTCCAGAGGGGCAGAAGTCTTCATCCGATCCGGGCAGAAGAGGTTCTCCAAGCGGCAGAAGTCTTCATCCAGACGACATCTTCTATCTTCATCCATCCGGAGCGGGTCCATCTTCAATCCAGTCGACGTGGAGCATCCTCTTCAAACAAAGTCCAAGGGAAGAATGAAGGTTCCTTTAAATGACGTCATCCAAGATCTATCAGCCAATTGGAATTAAGGTAGGAAAAATCCTATTGGCTGATGCAATCAGCCAATAGAATTGAACTCGCATTCTATTGGCTGATTGGAACAGCCAATAGAATGCAAGCTCAATCCTATTGGCTGATTGGATCAGCCAATAGGATTGAACTTCAATCCTGTTGGCTGATCCAATCAGCCAAAAGGATTTTTCCTACCTTAATTCCGATTGGCTGACAGAATCCTATCAGCCAATCGGAATTCAAGGGACGCCATCTTGAAAGACGTCATTTAAAGGAACCTTCATTCTTCGCTTGGACTTCGTTGTAAGAGGATGCTCCGCGTCGGCTGGATTGAAGATGGACCCGCTCTGGATGGATGAAGATAGAAGATGCCGCCTGAATGAAGCCTTCTGCCCGTCTGGAGTTCCTCTTCTGCCCAGATCGGATGAAGACTTCTGCCCCTCTGGAGGACCACTTGTACCCGGCTGGGTGAAGACGGCTCAAGGTAGGGTGATCTTCAAGGGGGTAGTGTTAGGTTTTATTAAGGGGGATTGGGTGGGTTTTAGAGTAGGGTTGGGTGTGTGGGTGGTGGGTTTTAATGTAGGGGGTATTGTATTTTTTTTTTACAGGTAAAAGAGCTGATTACTTTGGGGCAATGCCCCTCAAAAGGCCCTTTTAAGGGCTATTTGTAATTTAGTATAGGGTAGGGATTTTTATTATTTTGGGGGGCTTTTTTATTTTATTAGGGGGATTGGATTAGGTGTAATTAGTTTAAAAATGTGTAATTATTTTTTTAGTTTCTGTAATTTAGTGTTTGTTGTTTTTCGTACTTTAGTTTATTTAATTTAATTGTAATTAATTGTAGGTAATTAATTTAATGATAGTGTAGTGTTAGGTGTAATTGTAATTTAGGTTAGGATTTACTTTACAGGTCAATTTGTATTTACTTTAACTAGGTAGTTATTTAACAGTTAATAACTATTTAATAACTATTCTACCTAGTTAAAATAAATACAAAGTTGCCTGTAAAATAAATATAAACCCTAAGCTAGCTACAATGTAACTATTAGTTATATTGTAGCTATCTTATGGTTTATTTTATAGGTAAGTATTTAGTTTTAAATAGGATTAATTTATTTAATTGTAGTAATTTTATTTAGATTATTTTAAATTATATTTAAAGGGCCATAATACCCAAATGTTTAAACACTTGAAAGTTATGCAGCATAGCTGTAAAAAGCTGACTAGAAAATATCTCCTGAACATCTCTATGTAAAAAAGAAAGATATTTTACCTCAAAAGTTCCTCAGTAGCCACCTCCCATTGTAAAGGATTTCTAAGCAGCATTTTAGTGTGTCTGTCCTGGGACATCTGAAGGGATGAGCATCGTGCTCACCCTACCTCTCATCTTATTTCACCAATCAGGTAAAGGAAGTTTACAATGCAATCTCATGAGAGTCAAGTCAAATCTCATGAGATCACAGTAAAAGTTAATGACCTCAGCACTGCTGATGCTGATTGGCTGCTGTTCATTTCTTCATTTTTTTTATTTTTTTTACCTGCAGCTGGGAGCATCTGAGTATAACTTTTTACACAGAACTTACTCTACTGAGCTGAGGAGATTGTGAGGTAAAATATCTTCCTTTTTTACATAGAGATGCTCAGGTGATATTTTCCTGTCAGCTTTTTAGAGTTATACTGCATCAGTTTCAAGTCATTTAGCATATGAGTATTATGTCCCTTTAAGTTAGGGGGGTTCGGGTTAGGTTTAGACTTAGGTTTAGGGGTTAATAACTTTAATATAGTAGCGGCGACATTGGGGGTGGCAGATTAGGGGTTAATAAATGTAGGTAGGTGTCGGCGATGTTAGGGACGGCAGATTAGGGATTAATAAAATTTAACTAGTGTTTGCGAGGCGGGAGTGCGGCATTTTAGGGGTTAATATATTTATTAAAGTGGCAGCGATGTCCGGTCTGCAGATTAGGGGTTAAAATTTTAATTTAAGCGTTTCCGATGTGTGTGTGTGTGGGGGGCTCGGTTTAGGGGTTAATAGGTGGTTTATGGGTGTTAGTGTACTTTGTAGCACTTTAGTTAAGCGTTTTATGTTACGGCGTTAGCCCCAAAAACTCTTAACTACTGACTTTTAAATGCGGTAGGAGTCTTGACAGGAGAGGGTCTACAGCTCACTTCTTCCAAGTTATGCAAGTCCCATTGAAAAGATAGGATATGCAATTTACGTAAGGGGATTTGCGGTAAGCTCGAGTCACGGAAGAAAAGTGAACGGTAGACCCTCTCCTGCCAGATTCGTAATACCAGCGGGCGTTAAAAAGCAGCGTTGGGGCCTCTCAACGCTGCTTTTTAAGACTAATGCAAGACTCGTAATCTAGCCGAGTGCATTGTAGAAAGTTGTCAGTGGGAAGAATAAGTGAGTGCATACACGCCCCTCCCCCATGCAGCGTTATCTAGTGCAGGGTGAGAGGGAACTTGTTCCTAGCAAAGAAGTGACATGTGCTGCTGTGGCTGATATATAGTGTCAGGCTGATGCTTCACGCATTAAAGTAAGCTTTATTTTTATAGTTTTTTTTCTCTCTGTCTCAGATTTTACAGCTTCCCATAGTAGTTCTGCTGTACATTCACATAGACAGCAACGTTTCGGGCAACAACAAACCCTTAATCGTGCATAAACCGTATTTAGAGAAAACAATAAAAGTATATTCCTGAATTGATTTTGCAGCAACCTATTCCGTAGCTCTCATCTCTCTCTCTCTCTCTCTGCCAGGTTCTCACTGTGCCAGTGGTGGAAAGCAGGAAATTTGTGACAAAGCACAGTAAAAAAGCTCTGAAAGCCAGTCTGACTCTGGGCATACTACTGGGAATGTTCTTTGTAGCCTGGATACCGTTCTTTGTTACCAATGTGGTTCAGGTAAGTCCAGGTAATTATTGCAGGTGATATACAACACCTCTCTGATTTCAAATAAAAAGTAAATTTATGCTTACCTGATTAATTAATTTCTTCTACGATACGACGAGTCCACAGATTTCATCCTTACTTGTGGGATATTAACCTCCTGCGAACAGGAAGTGGCCAAGAGCACCACAGCAGAGCTATGTATATATAGCTCCTCCCTTCCCACCACCCCCAGTCATTCGACCGAAGGTTTAGGAAGAGAAAGGAAAAGCTAAGGTGCAGAGGTGACTGACGTTATAAAAAATGAAATATAATCTAAATCTGTCTGAAAAAATGATAGGGAGGGCCGTGGACTTGTCGTATCGTAGAAGAAATTAATTTATCAGGTAAGCATAAATTTACTTTTCTTCTACAAGATACGACGAGTCCACGGATTTCATCCTTACTTGTGGGATACAATACCAAAGCCACAGGACACGAATGAAACGGGAGGGACAAGACAGAGACCTAAACGGAAGGCACCACTGCTTGAAGAACCTTTCTCCCAAAAACAGCCTCAGAAGAAGCAAAAGTATAAAATTTGTAAAATTTGTAAAAAGTATGAAGAGACGACCAAGTCGCAGCCTTACAAATCTGTTCAACAGAAGCATTGTTTTTAAAAGCTCATGTGGAAGCCACAGCCCTAGGAGAATGAGCTGCAATTCTTTCAGGAGGCTGCTGTTCAGCAGTCTCATATGCCAGGCGGATGATACTCTTCAGCCAAAAAGAAAGAGAGGTAGCCGTAGCTTTCTGACCCCTACGCTTTCCAGAATAAATAATGAATAATAAAGATGATTGACAGAAATCCTTAGTCGCCTGCAAGTAAAACTTCAAGGCACAGACCACGTCCAAGTTATGTAACAGACGCTCCTTCTTAGAAGAAGGATTAGGACACAAGGAAGGAACAACAATTTCCTGATTAATATTCTTATTTGAAACAACCTTAGGAAGGAATCCAGGTTTGGTACGCAAAACCACCTTATTAGAATGAAAGATAAGATAAGTTGAATCACATTGTAACGCTGAAAGCTCAGAAACTCTACGAGCAGAAGAATTAGCAACTTAAAAAAAAACTTTCCAAGATAAAAACTTAATATCTATGGAATGCATGAGTTCAAACGGAACCCCTTGAAGAACACTAAGAACTAATTTCAAACTCCAAGGCAGAGCAATTGGTCTAAAGACAGGCTTAATTCTGGTTAGAGCCTGACAACTCACTGATAACCCTTTCTCCAATCCTTCTTGGAGAAAAGACAGAATCCTGGGAATCCTAACTTTACTCCATGAGTAGCCTTTGGATTCACACCAAAAAAGATATTTACGCCATATCTTATGATAGATCTTTCTAGTGATAGGCTTACGTGCCTGTATCAAAGTATCGATGACCGAATCTGAGAATCCCCGCTTAGATAAAATCAAGCGTTCAATCTCCAAGCAGTCAGCTGCGGAGAATTTAGATTTGGATGTTGGAAAGGTCCTTGAATGAGAAGTTCCTGTCTCAATGTAAGTTTCCACGGAGGCAGAGAGGACATGTCCACTAGATCCGCATACCAAGTCCTGCGTGGCCACGCAGGCGCAATCAGAATTACTGAAGCTCTTTCCTGTTTGATCCGAGCAATCACGCGCGGAAGGAGAGGAAACGGTGGAAACATTTAAGCTAGGCTGAACGACCAAGGCACTGCCAAGGCATCTATCAATTCGGCCTGAGGATCCCTCGACCTGGATCCGTATCTTGGAAGCTTGGCATTCTGTCGAGATGCCATCAGATCCAATTCTGGCCTGCCGCAATGGAGAATCAGTGAGGCAAACACCTCCGGGTGGAGTTCCCACACCCCCGGATGAAAAGTCTGTCGACTTAAAAAAATCTGCTTCCCAGTTCTCTACTCCTGGGATGTAGATTGCCGACAGATAACAAGAGTGGGCCTCCGCCCATTGAATTATCTTGGATACTTCTGTCATTGCTAAGGAACTCCTCGTTCCCCCCTGATGATTGATATAAGCCACAGTCGTGATATTGTCCGACTGGAATCTGATGAATTTGGCCGAAGCCAACTGAGGCCATGCCTGAAGCGCATTGAATATTGCTCTCAATTCCAGAATATTGATTGGAAGTAGAGACTCCACCTGAGTCCATACACCTTGAGCCTTCAGGGAATTCCAGACTGCACCCAGCCCAGTAGGCTGGCGTCCATTGTCACTATCACCAACGAGGGTCTGCGGAAACACGCCCCCCGGGACAGATGATCCGACGACAACCACCAAAAAAGAGAGAGTCTCTGGTCTCTTGATCCAGATTTATCTGAGGAGATAAATTTGCATAGTCCCCATTCCACTGTCCGAGCATGCACAGCTGCAGTGGTCTGAGATGAAAACGAGCAAACGGAATGATGTCCATTGCTGCTACCATTAATCCAATTACCTCCATACACTGAGCCACTGATGGCCGAGTATTGGACTGAAGGGCTCGGCAAGTATTTAGAATTTTTGATTTTCTGACCTCCGTCAGAAATATTTTCATGTCTATAGAGTCTATCAGAGTTCCCAAGAAGGGGACCCTTGTCCGTGGAACTAGTAAACTCTTTTCTAGGTTCACCTTCCATCCGTGAGTTCTCAGAAAGAACAACACTGTGTCTGTATGAGATTTCGTCAGATGATAAGTCAACGCCTGAATCAAAATACCGTCCAGATAAGGCGCCACTGCTATGCCCCACGGTCTGAGAACCGCCAGAAGGGACCCTAGAACCTTCGTGAAGATTCTGGGTGCTGTGGCCAACCCGAAGGGAAGAGCCACGGACTGAAAATGTTTGTCGAGAAAGGCAAACCTTAGGAACTGATGATGATCCTTGTGAATAGGAATATGAAGGTATGCATCCTTCAAGTCCACGGTAGTCATATATTGACCCTCCTGGATCATTGGTAAAATTGTTCGGATAGTCTCCATCTTGAATGATGGGACTCTGAGAAACTTGTTTAGACTTTTGAGATCTAAAATGGGTCTGAAAGTTCCCTCTTTTTTTGGGAACCACAAAAAGATTTGAGTAAAATCCCTGTCCCTGTTCTAGTCATGGAACGGGATGAATTACTCCCATAGTGGAGAGGTCTTTTACACAACGTAAGAACGCCTCTCTTTTTATCTGGTTTACAGACAATCGTGAAAGAAGAAATCTCCCTCTTGGGAGAAAATTCTTGAATTCCAGTTGATACCCATGGGTCACTATTTGCAGTGCCCAGGGGTCCTGAAAGTCTGCCCCCTACTAGATCTGGTCCCGGATTGGGGGCCGCCCCTTCATGCTGTCTTTGTAACAGCAGCGGGCTTCTTGGGTTGTTTACCCTTGTTCCAAGCCTGGTTGGGTCTCCAGACGGACTTGGACTGAGCAAAATTTCCTTCCTGCTTTGTGGAGGAAGAGGAAGCAGAGGGTACTCCTTTAAAATTTCGAAAGGAACGAAAATTATTTTGTTTACCCCTCATCTTAACAGACTTATCCTGAGGTAGGGTGTGACCTTTACCTCCAGTAATGTCAGAAATTATCTCCTTCAACTCAGGCCCGAATAGGGTCTTACCCTTGAAAGGAATAGCTAAGAGCTTAGATTGAGATGACACATCAGCAGACCATGATTTTAACCATAACGCTCTACGTGCTAAAATGTCAAATCCTGCATTTTTCGCTGCCAATTTAGCAATTTGAAAGGCGGCATCTGTAATAAAATAATTAGCTAGCTTGAGAGCCTTAATTCTATCCAAAATGTCCTCTAAAGGGGTCTCAACCTTCAGAGACTTTTCTAGAGCATCAAACCAAAAAGCTGCTGCAGTAGTAAATGGAGCAATGCAAGCTGTTGGTTGTAAAAGGAAACCCTGATGAATAAATAATTTCTTTAGAAGACCCTCTAACTTCTTATCCATAGGGTCTTTGAAAGCACAACTGTCCTCAATAGGAATAGTTGTACGCTTAGCCAGGGTAGATATAGCTCCCTCCACCTTAGGGACAGTCTGCCAAGAGTCCCGAATGGTGTCTGATATGGGATACATTTTCTTAAAATTAGGGGGAGGAGAGAACGGTATGCCCGGTCTGTCCCATTCCTTCTTAATAATTTCCGAAATTCTTTTAGGAACCGGAAAAACATCAGTGTAAGTATGTACTTCTTGATATTTGTCCATTTTACACAATTTCTCTGGTGGTATTACAATAGGGTCACAATCATCCAGAGTCGCTAAAACCTCCCGAAGTAACAGGCGGAGGTGTTCAAGCATAAATTTAAAGGACATGACGTCCGAATCTGTCTGAGGTAACATACTTCCTGGGTCTGAAAGTTCTCCCTCAGACAACAATTCCCTGACCCTGTGAGGGTACATCGGAAATAGCCAACAAAGCATCAGAGGACTCAGTATTCACAATAATTTCTGTCCTACTATGTTTACCCTGTAACACTGGTAACTTAGATAATACCTCTGTAAGGGTAGTTGACATAACTGCAGCCATGTCCTGCAGAGTAAAAGAATTAGACGCACTTGAGGTACTTGGCGTCGCTTGTGTGGGCGTTAAAGGTTGTGACACTTGTGGAGAATTAGATGGCATATCCTGATTCTCTTCAGACTGAGAATCATCCTTAGGCACACTTTCTTTACATAAAATATGATTTTTACATTGTAAGGCTCTTTCAGTACAAGAGGGACACAAAGTAAAGGGGTTCCACACAGGCCTCTAAACACATAGAACACGTATTTTCCTCCCTTTCAGACATGTTAAACACACTAGCATTAGCCACAATGGACGTCTTTTAACCTTAATTGCGGTATCAAGAAAATTTAGAAAAAAAAAATACTGTGCCTTTAAATAATAAAAGCGCAACAATTTTTCTGTCTGCACAAAAAAACGATCTTTAGCACTTAAATCTTATGCTAAACAGTTCAATTTTGCCAAAAAATATTGCAAAAAACTAAATCACCCTGTAAAAAGTCTTTTTTATCTAGAAAATAAACTTTAAACAACGATAACAGCCCCTGCACCTCGCCACAGCTCTGCTGCGGCGCCTACCTGCCCCCTGGGTACACAAAATGGATTCAACAACGATCCGGTGACTGAATCTCAACTTTAGGCCCCACCGGAGCTAGTGCCTGCTGTCTTCTAGCGAGGAGAAACTGCACGTCTGAGCGCGCGAATTAAGCCCGCCCACCGTGGGCGTCACATGATCTCTCTCCATAACCGCATGGGAAGCGCTTTCAATAAGCCATGAGGCCTTTCCTAATGTTTTAACCCCACATAATGTTATGCCATAATAAAATGCCTCCTTAACCGCATGGTAAGCGGTACTGATAAGCCATGTGGTCTCCTGATGTTATCGCACACACTGTATGCCATACATAAACATAGAAAGTGTCACAGATGCCTTCCCCAGTGTCAAGCCCCTCTTGAATACATACTCATCGTAATCAATATGGTTAACTAGTGATGTCAGTAACACCCTATGCCATCCAGGTCTACTGCTTACCCCTTCCCTTACAGGGAAAAATGTCAGCCGGTTCTGATATAACATGTCTCCTCAGAAATAAAGACTCAACATACCTCAATGCTGCTTGTAGCATGACACCGGTCTCCACACTGAAGATTTCTCTTGCACTACCTTCAGAAGCTCTGTGGGAACCAAAATGGATCTTAGTTACATCTGCTAAGATCATCAACCTCAGGGCAGAAATCTTCTTCACTCCCTGAGGAAAATAGTACACAGCGGTACCATTTAAAATAAAAAACTTCTTGATTGAAGAATCTAAAACTAACACCTCACTTTACCTCTTCCTATTACTAACACATTCAAAGAGAATGACTGGGGGTGGTGGGAAGGGAGGAGCTATATATATACAGCTCTGCTGTGGTGCTCTTTGCCACTTCCTGTTAGCAGGAGGTTAATATCCCACAAGTAAGAATGAAATCCGTGGACTCGTCGTATCTTGTAGAAGAAATTTATGTATAGAAATTGCACAGAAAATGTGATTGGGTGAATTACTAAACAAGAAACCAAAAAATATCTACACAAAATATAACATATGTATTAATATATCCATATTAAGTTCTCTTTATCTACAGTTTCTTCTTGGCTTTACCACCAGGTCAAAGATTAAACTTTTATTGATCAGGTAGAGAATGTCATTTTGAAGGGACAAACGATAAATAATCCCTATATTACCCATTCCCCAGTTTTGCATAACCAACACGGTTATAATAATACACTTTTTACCTCTGTAATTACCTTGTATCTAAGCCTCTGCAGACTGCCCCCTTATTTCCGTTCTTTTGACAGACTTGCATTTTAGCCAATCAGTGCTGGCTCCTAGGCAACTCCATAGGAATGAGCACAATGTTATCTACATGGCACACATGAACTAGCACTGTCTGGTTGTAAAAACTGTCAGAATGCAGAGGCAACCTTCAAGAGCTTAGAAATTAGCATATGAGCTTACCTAGGTTTTGCTTTCAACAAAGAATGCCAAGAGAACAAAGCAAATTTGATGATAAAAGTGAAATGGAAAGTTATTTAAAATTGCATGCACTATCTGAATCATGAAAGAAAATGTTGGGTTTATGTCCCTTTAAATGGTTTAACAACTTTCCAATTAACATCTATTATCACACGTCATTAAATTAGTATCCTTTGTTGAACGAGTGGGAGCTAGCTCAACACTTTAGGTGAGCCAATGACCAGAGGCAAATATGTGAAGTCACTAATCAGCAGCTAGCTCCCAGTAGTCTATTGCTGCTCCTAAGCCTACATAGGTATGCTAAGGATACCAGCTGAGCAAAGCAAATTAGATACTGGAAGTAAACTGCAAATTGTGTGCTGAATGAAAGTAAAATAAATTGGGTTTTTAGGTCCCATTTAAAAGGATATTATAATCAAAGTTGGTCACTGTTTTAACTAAAATAATGCATCTTAAAATGTATACTATTAGATTAGAGAACAGATTGTTTTGTCTACTAAAACTCTAATTGATTTGATATGAGCTGCCCTATGATCATGGACTGTGCCATTCAAATTACAAAATGTACAACAAGCTTCAAGCCCATCCGTCTGTATAATATCTCTTAATCCTCTCTAGGGAATCCAAATCCTCTTACAAGCCTATAAAGTGTAACCTTATTTAGTCTGCAGGATAGCCTTATACCTATCCCAGGCATCCTTCAAGTTCCCCACAGTTTGTCTTTACCACACCTAATGGAAGTTTAGTCCATAAAACAACCACTTTTTCTGTAAAGAAATGCTTCTGTAAATTACTCCTAAATCTTCTACCCTTCATCTTGAAATCATGACCTCTTGTTCTGGTGTTACTCTAATTAGCCCCTTAATATAGTAGAAGGTTTCTATTATATAAACTCTCTATACTCCCAACGTTTTGTGTAGGCTCTCTGGGACATGCAGGTAAAGGAATTTGTATCAAGTGGCCACCTGCATGTTTGTGGGTGTGGCCATGTCAGGGAGCAGTGCTACAGATGGAGACAAGGCGTGTCATGGGCGTGACTGGGTGAGTAAAGGACAGGACATAGCGGATCCAGGGTGGGGCTGGGGCAGTCTCTGAAAATTGAGACGTATGGCCTGTCTGAAAATCTGTAGGGTGGAAGCAGCTCTGACCTCCCAACTATTCATATTATATTGTCAAATATTTATTTGTAAGTTTTATTTTTTTTATTACACCATGCACCATTTTAGTAGCCTCCTTGAACATATTCCCATATATACTGCAGGAGATATGGCCTACAGAGCTGCACACAATACTCAAGATGAGGCTTAACTAATGATCTGTAAAGTGGCACAAAAACCTTACTGTTTCTGCAGCAAATACCGCTACCTATACATTAAAGCACTCCGATGGCATTACTCGCTGCAACACTGCATTCAGACTGAATGGACTGAACTTTAAAAGAGAGTGACACATCAGTGCTTACAAGTTAAATAAACTCTACACATGTGACCCTATTCCACTCCCCTGGGATTATATGGCATATAAGGATAAAAAATAAGTAATTTAGGAGGAGGTAGATATAATTATGCATACTGTTTTTTTTTAGATACAAATGCTTTCCATTTTCTGTTACTTTTATATTTCTGCCCCATTATTGTATGACAGAATTAATCATTGAGAGATTACATCCATGTATCTATTGAAAATGAAAAGGACCCCTGTATTGTTTAATATAGCACTACCCCTCCCCATATGACTTTAAATAGCTGACCATTCATAATAAGCATACTAGAGTGTTCGAGTTATGAGGAAGCATGGGGAAATGCAGTCGACCGTCATTGTAAACACAATCAACCCACCATGGAAATGACAAATGAAGACAAACACAAGGCAGAATTATAATATTGACTCCTTTGCACATTATACAGGGTCATAGTTTCAAAGGATCATTCTTTACCAATGACATTTAGGGGTATATATAATCACAATTCTAAACTAAGATATTTATAATTATTTCCCACACATGATGCAGTAATTCAGTACTTTGACTACATTTTCATTTTTCACAGGCTGTTTGTGACTGTGTTCCTCCTGGGCTATTTGATGTCCTAACTTGGCTAGGATACTGTAACAGCACCATGAATCCTATCATCTACCCACTCTTCATGAGAGATTTCAAGCGTGCAATGGCTAAGTACCTTCCCTGTTGTAGACGCTCCCGCGTCATCTCCCTATCAATGCGCAACTCCAACAGCGCACCTCGACTGGGTCTATCACTGAGGAATGTCCTGACTCTACGTGGTGAGACAGACTCCATGTATTCAGCCACAATGGGCAATGAGCATCTCCTGCCAAACTACAAGGATCACAGTACTGACCCTCTACCGGTCACTGCGGCAGACTCTGTCAATCTCTTTGATTTAGAGCATGACATGCAGGTACACCAGCTAAATACACCCATGGACTGAAAATGTATCATTACTAAAGTGAAACAACAAATAGAGATGGGAGGATCTAAATCAGAAGATAATCTTTCTGGGAACCTACATGTGGACTAGCCAGTAGGTTGGGAACAGGGTGTCTCTGTTTGTTCCAGTGTGAACTTTATTTCAGTTGTTAAACAAAAAAACGTTGATCATAATTTTGCTTATGATGGTCTTTCCTTTCTGGATTGGGGGGTCCAAACAGGTAAGATTGCTACCTCGATTTTGTTTATAAGTGGTATTCTTGGCAGGCCTAGTTACCAGCCTGAGGCTATAGTCTGGTCATATTTTAGGGGTACTTCTTGCTACAGCAAAAATATCCATAGCTGAACAACAGATTATGCCATATTTGCTGTATCATGGATGACCTTTAAACTTAGTCTTCTTCTCAAGTGAAGTTTATCATCACTGAGGTCTACAGCACCCACCCCAAACCAGGCAAATAATAATAATAATAAAAAAAAACAGCCAACAAAGAATTTGGATAGTCTAACATTTCTATTTTTTCCTAGAGGTTTTGTCATATTTTTTACGAAAACCAACAGTAGATTTAATAGTAGTGTTTGATTACTCAGTTTCAAACTGTGCTGTGCAGTCTCGGCATTTACTTAAGTAATAAAATACTTTCTCAACACTTGTCTTTGATTTATATAAAAAAAAATAACAATTGAAATAAATTGAAGCTAAATACAAGAAATGTTAAAAGGCAGCTTTAAAAAAATGTTCCATGACATACATTCAGGGTCCAGAAAATTAGACAATTATATTCATTGCTGTTTTAGAAAGAATTTTTTGTGTAAGAAATTTTATTTAACCCATATACCCTTATGAGTTTGTAAATAATTTTATGAAGAGACTTTTTTTTAAACTATTGCCATAGAATACTGTGCATTTAAAAATCTTGCATTTTCAAAGATTCTGCATAAAAACATAAATTATGCTTACCTGATAATTTCCTTTTCTTCCGTGGGAAAGAGTCCACAGCCGCATTCATTACTTATGGGAAATAAGAACCTGGCCACCAGGAGGAGGATAAGACCCACCAGCCAAAGGCATAAATACTCCTCCCACTTCCCCCATCCCCCAGTCATTCAGCCGAGGAACAAGAAACAGTGGGAGAAGCATCAAGGTGAAAGGGTGCCAGAAGATAAAAAAAAAACGCCTCCCCCCAAAAAAACAAAAAACGGGCAGGGGGCTGTGGACTCTTTCCCACGGAAGAAAAGGAAATTATCCGGTAAGCATAATTTATGTTTTTCTTCCTAATGGGAAAGAGTCCACAGCCCGATTCATTACTTATGGGAAATTTATACCCAAGCCAAAGAGGACACAGAATGCCAAAACGGGAGGGTAGGCGGCGGACCAATAAAGGCACCGACCTAAAAACAGATTCCCAAGAAAACAAAGTCCCAGTTCGTCTGAAATAGGGATCAACAAACATTTTGAAAAAGCGGTCCCAGAAACACAAATCTACCAACAGTCCAAAGAACCTAGATAGAATCACGAGTGGGCCCAACCGAAAGCACCCACCACAAGGACAGCATCCGTCAGGGGCAACAACCCCGCCGCAGCCCTTCAACCAAACGACGAGGGACCCCGACTAAAAATTCTCAGAGGGAAGAGACAAGACAGAAGCAGAGGAACACCATCTAGGGTGACAAAAGAGACAACCCGGAGCCACACAGTAGGCTACACCCGAACAGGCTATATGAAAAGAGTTTTACAATAGAAAAGATACCAATGGCACTCGTATGATTAACTGGACCTTATATCCATAATATAGCCTCTAAATTCGGCAAGGAGTAGGTGCTGTGTATTAATTAAATTGAAGCAATTTGAAGGAAAAAGAATACACTTATAGCACTCTGTGGTCACAGTGAATAGATATGTAATAAGAATAACTTGTCACTAATTAACCATTAAAGATTAACCAAAAAAAGGGAGTGGAAAAAATTATTAAAACGTTTATTGGGGTATATTAAAATAGGAAAAAAAAAACTAAAAACACACTTAGGTACCTAATGTAGTGTGTTAACTAGATCAGTTGCAGGGTAATCTGAGAGTACATCTCAGTGTCATCAAGAATTTGTGTTGGTACTAACAATTCATTGATATCAAATATGAAGTTATAATACTTAGACTGAGACAATAATCAGTCTCTTATGCTAGGGTCTATTGGTATGTGTAATACACTATAAACAATACTCGTGTTGGCTACCAAGTATACAATAGTTACTGCTAGTACATATATATTATAGGTGGGAAAAAGTAGAAGGCAGAGTAATGCGTATGTAAAGTAGACTCTGAGTAGTGCTCATATCGATTACCGAGTGGCAAGTAGCTGTTGCTGGTAAATATGGATTATTAGTAATACAAATTATATTGTGTTAGTTACCATTACTTATGCTGTGGTTACATAGTATACCTGCCTCTCTATCATTATTCAAGCATATAACTATATATTAGATTGAAGATGCCTAGTATCACTCCGCCAAGAGCAGATTGTGCTGTGAACTTGTTGTTCTGCTGAAATTATGCTAACGGTATTAGGGTCTGGACTACTCGGGTGCTAGTGACTATTGAGCCATACATAGGTTGCCGTTGCTTATACCGTTAGTTACCAGTACTTATGCTTCGATTATGGAATTATAGTCACTAGCACCCAAGTAGTCCAGACCCTAATACCGCTAGCATAATTTCAGCGGAACAACAAGTTCACAGTACAATCTGCTCTTGGCAGAGTGATACTAGGCTCAGCAGAGAGACAGGAAAAGGATGACAAAAACTAGTGGCGCAAAAATAAGCAGAGCCTCCACCCGAAAACGGATACGAAACATCCCGCTCCTGCGCAAAACACTACACCACTAAAGGCCACAGAGTAGCGGAACATCCTTCCTGATTAACCCTTCTGAACAAAGAGATCCCAAAGATCCAACTCCCCCAGAGGGTTCAGAAAAATACCTCACAAGGGACCCTAAAGTGCATGTTAGCGTTCAAGGAGCAACAGTTGCCCTGTAGACAACAGCAACCTTCTGCAAGCTGGGTAGCAAAGCTAACCGTAGGACCACCAGGCACGCTTGAGCAAGATGACCAGAACCCCGGGAAAACCCCAGAGACCCAAGGACACAATTCCTACGGGCAAGCCCACGGACATCAGATATAAAATAGCAATTAATCACAGCTGAGTACAAATTCAAGAACTGCAGCTTGCTAGACAGACAAGCTAACCACTAGGCCACCTAGGCTTAATAGTTTGCCAGCAGACAAGGTAAAATAACTGCAGCTGTTTCCCAACAGCTAACCTTCCTCTTGCTAGGCAGTGAAGCTAATCCAAGAGACAAGAGTCCCTCAGAAAAACACGAGACAGGGAGCAAGTGTTCCAAGGGCACCCAACCAATTTACAAATGATTGTAAAGGCACCGAATGCCCAAAGTGTTGAGTGACCCGCGCAAATCCTAGGACAGAAAGGAATACAGACCTCCCAGAACCCAACAAAGGGCCAAGACTGAGAGCAACCGCTCGAGCCCCCGTAACACAAGCAGCAAGGCGACCAACAAGCCCAACCCATGCGCCGTGACAAAGTCTGCAGAAGGCAGAGACAAAGGGGAAAAGGAGGTCAAACCGAGCTATAGCTAGTGCTAGACACGAAAGAGGAATACGATAAGGGAACCCTTAACAAAAAGGCCCGGAGCCCATCCTCCACAAAAGTATCGAAATAAAAATACCCCAGACTCCCTAAAAAGGAGACAATAGGACCCATCCTGACCCAACCCCAAATCCCAGGGGCATAACAGGGACATACAGATAGGATAAAGAGCTAGACTGCCAGAACCGTAGACTATCCCCCGAGATCCACGCCGGAATCAAAAAGGAGGAAACCAGACTTCCATAAGTCAGCGCCCAAGGCGACACGCCCCAAGCGACCAGCTGGCAGGCTATCTCAACAAGGAAAAAGAACCTTGAATAAAAATCCAAGAAGGACCCAAGAGATACTGCGAAAACCCCCGCAGCACGAGTCCATTAGGGAAAAAACCCTAATCCCTAGCGCCAAGGCACAGGACGCCAAGAACAGAGCCCACCACGGGCCCAACCCCCCAAGGGGCGATAAAGACGATCAGGGCACCAGTGACAACACCAGAAAGGTCAATCCAAAATCCCATCAGAGCCTAAAAAGCTCCCAGTGGCGGAGGAAAAGGACATTGGCCAACTCCGCATGACAGCCTAAGCTACACGATGGCAAAGACGCTAGTAGAACCATCAAAAGTAGCTCAAAAGGACATAACCGCTCCACACGGTAAGGACCACACCCCTCGGATCAGGGATGGGAAAGGACACAGTGAGATACCACCGGTCCCGACGTCAGATGCGGACTGAGATGGGCCAGCTCAATTGTTTCCGACATCCAGACCCGAAGGTCCAGAAGAATAGTGTAATTTTTTCTTCTTTTTTTATTTTTTAGTGTATAAAAACAAATAACTGAACAAGAGAGTCAGTAGGTCCCGCCGGACCAGCCAGGCGCAACATGCGTCACTAACAAGTAACAGGTCACACACAAAACTCCGGAATAAATCTGGAAACAACTTCCATAGAAGAACTTTAATCAAGCCATCCCAGAATTCCCATAGGGAAAACAGAAAGAAAAATAATCCGGACCGGATAAAAGAAAAAGAAGGGCACCCGCAGGCATCTGCCCAGAAGGAACTATGTCTCCGCAGGACCTGCCAAACGGAAACCATAACCTCCAGAAAAAAAGACTGGGAAAACTCACAGTAGACTGACCGGGGAGAGACATATCCCCACTAGCCTATCTCGAAGAACCTTGCGAGAACTGAGAAGTCCTCGGACCATAAAGGAAAGGATCCCCAAATAAGTCAAACAGTCGCCATAATAGGACACACAGAATATTATAGTGCCGTTCACGGTCTGAACACCCGGAATAGGCAGGCAGGCACACAACTGCAAGGAAACTTCAGGGTCCTGCAAGCGAATCAGCGCCATTAAAATATTAAATCGAAATTGTCCCGCCATCTCCGGAGGAAACAATCCACCCTGCGCAGATGGAACATTAACATCGGGGCCAACCTCAAAAGTAAAAGAAGTATGCAATTGGGAAGGCGCCTCCTGAGGAGCAGGGCCCCCAGAGGACGATGGCCCAGGGTCCCCCGAGTCCAAGGGACCCGGCAAACTATCCAGGCACGAGAGACAAGATTGCCAGACTTGCGATAACAGGGCCAAATTAAGGTCCTCATCTGAGGACGACACAGAATTACAATCCTCATCCGAGGATGACTCAGAATCAGATATAAAAACAGTCTCAGCATTGGAATCCTCCATGGCTTAAGATTGCACAAAATAAACAGAGATTTGGGGAAAAAAAGCGACTGGCACCTGACACCCACAATGGCTGGGGGCACTCACCACCTCCTATGACCAGACCTCAGCGGAGCAGACTCTTTCCTCTGTCGCCACTCAGTCAGGAATGCAGAAGGGGAAGAAGCCCCACCCAAGCGTAAAAACGCGCCCGGTCACCAGATGCCCCGCAAAATCCCAAAAAGCGCACCACTAAAGGGCGGCAAAACTAGGCCCACAGAAAAAGTTAAGCAAGTCTGAATAAAATAGGCATAACCCGAAGGTATAGTTCTAGGCCATGTAAGCCACAAATGAAAGAACAAGCCAATATGTGCCACATAGGCATATGTCTCGGCCGTAGAGCTCCCATGCACATACACAAGCAAGTTGAATCACATAAGAAACATGATAAACAAAAACCCTTGCCTGTTCACTAATCCACCGTAAGGAGGAATTATCCCATGATTTCCAGATAGGAGCAGAAGGTGTCTCAGCGATGGCCCATACTTAACTGTCATAATAATCACATTACAGATAATGGAATAAAATGCAACGATCTTACCGGAATCTACGCCATGGAACAGGAACATGGCCCTTCAAGTGTGACGAATAGTAGCATCGCCTCTGTCATGGACTTGAGAGAAGACAGCATGTAGTGAAACAAAGTTTGGCAACGCCGCTGAAAACGGAGCTATGAATATGAGTCGGGATGGTGTTGCAGGGGAAGCTCCCACTGCATCTCCAGACTCTCACTTAAAACTCCCGTCCTATGTCGAAGGGTAGCACCCCTCATAGAGACATATGAAAAAGAAATAAAAGTAAAATAATTTTAAAAGAAAACTTCTGACACATCTCTGCCAACCTCCTGGGACGAAAGGCAAAGAATGACTGGGGGATAGGGGAAGTGGGAGGAGTATTTATGCCTTTGGCTGGTGGGTCTTTGCCTCCTCCTGGTGGCCAGGTTCTTATTTTCCCATAAGTAATGAACGCGGCTGTGGACTCTTTCCCATTAGGAAGAAAACACTGTACAGTTTCTGGTGATTAAAATCAGTGTGAGAGCATGGTCTAACCTTATAAGAATATTCTAGTAATAAAATGGTCTAAGTAAATAATCATTTTATTACTAAATCAGTGCTAGTTTATTACAATGGGTGAGATTCTCAAACCTTGCGGGAATGGAACAATATCGCTGTGCCGCCCTTCACAGGGAAGGTCCTAAAACAATACTTTAAAAAGGAGGCTGGACCTGGAATATAGTGAGTAGTGGCCCCATAGAAAGTAATGAATCTCTCTGGAATAGATCATTTCACAGGAAAAAGGAACAGTAAGCCCCGGGCACCGATATATAGATAGATATTTTTAAGCAAATGCACATTAAATTGTGTTTTTAGTGAGCATAATTTGCATTTACTTCTAGTTTTACATAAATGTCTTTTTTTCTATCAGTACAATTAGTGCACTGCGAAATTTCGACACAAAGGTTTCAGCATACTTTGGGAAGATAAAATACTGTGACCTACAGTGTAAAATGCTTAAATGTAAATGAAAGCCATAATTTTTCTTTCATGATTCAGATAGAGAAAACAATTTTAAACAACTTTACTTCTATTATCTAATTTGCTTCATGCTTTTGGTTTATGTTGTTGAAGAGCAGTACACATGGGTGAGCCAAAAAAATGAGGCATATTAGTGCAGTCACCAATCAGCAGCTCCTGAGCCTACCTAGGCATTTCAACAAAGGATACTAAGAGAACAAAACAAATTGGGATTATAGAAGTAAATTGGAAAGTTGTTTAAAATAGCATGTGCTCTCTGAATCTTGAAATTTTCTTTGTTTAATTTCCCTTTAAGAGATAAGAAACCCTTTCATGATTCAGATGGAGCATGCAATTTTAAACAACTTTCTATTTTACTTTTATTACCAAATTGTCGTCATTCTCTTGGTATCTTTTGTTGAAAAGCAGGGACATAAACACAGGAGCGTGCATGTGTCTGGAACACTATATGGCAGCAGTTTTGTAAGAATGTTATTTATATGCAAAGCGCACTAAATGGCAGCACTATTTTCTGCCATGTAGTGCTCCAGACACTTACCTAGGTGTCTCTTCAACAAAGAACACCATGGTTTCAAAGCAAAATTGATAATAGAAGTAATTTGGAAACTTTTTTAAAATTGTATGTTCTGTCTGAATCACAAAATATTTTGGGGGGTTTTCATATCCCTTTAGAAACCTGTGAGAGAACTTCAAACACGCCCAAAGAAGACTAGGCTGGTAGACTCATTTTACATTAGAAAAATAAAACTGAGCTTTGAAATTTTTTTTAGTAAGTTTTTAACTTTGTGTTTTGAAAGTACATTGTACATTAAATATGATTTGTTCCTGCATATTGCAAACATAATTGTAATACATATTTTAAACTATTATTATTGAGCACTATGATGTTGGTGTCTCTCATTCACATAAAGAAGTGTTAGGAACACCCTTAATAAGATAAACAGCTCTCAAAGTAAAATATGTCCCAGATAATCTCGCCTGAGCGGAGAGCTTTAGAAAATCAGGTCCAATCTGAGGAACAAGAAAAAGGGCTTAAAGGGACACTGAACCCAATGTTTTTCTTTTGGGATTCAGACAGAGCATGCAATTTTAACCAACTTTCTAATGTACTCCTATTATCAATGGTTCTTCGTTCTCTTGCTATCTTTATTTGAAAAAGAAGGCATCTAAGTTTTTTTTTTTATTCAGGACTCTGGATATCACTTTTTTATTGGTGGATGAATTTATCCACCAATCAGCAAGGACAACCCAGGTTGTTCACCAAAAATGGGCCGGCATCTAAACTTATATTCTTGCATTTCAAATAAAGATACCAAGAGAATGAAGAAAATTCTATAATAGGAGTAAATTAGAAAGTTGCTTAAAATTTCATGCTCTATCTGAATCACGAAAGAAAAAAATTGGGTTCAGTGTCCCTTTAAAGGGGCAGTCTAGTCAAAATTAAACTTTCATTATTCAGATAGGACATGTAATTTTAATCAACTTTACAATTTACTTTTATCATCAAATTTGCTTTTTCCTCTTGGTATCCTTAGTTTAAACTAAACCTAGGTAGGCACATATGCTAATTTCTAAGCCCATGAGGGCTGCCTCTAATGACATCTTTTTAAATTGTTTTTCACAACAGAAGACTGGGTTGTTCATGTGGGCCATATAGATAACACTGTGTTCAGGCACAGGGGGGTATTTAAGAATTAGCACAAAACAATGCTAAATGCAAGACAATAGATGGGGGGTATTTAAGAATTAGCACAAAACAATGCTAAATGCAAGACAATAGATAATAAACAGTCACAGTCATGTGATCATGGGGCTGGAAGAAGGTTCTTAGATACAGGTATACCTCACTTTACAGCGCTTCACTTTACAGCGATTCGCTAATACAGCGCTTTGTGGAGCTGAAGTTCAACCTCCAAGGATTTTGAAACAGTGCTATAATCATCGTGAGATTGCTAGAAAAGTGACTGGCACCATTTGTTTATGCTTAGTTCACTCTGTTTATAGCATTGCAGTGCAATCTGTTTCTCAGTGCTATAGTCTGGCAAATTTTACTACAGTAATTGTCACAATTTTACAGGTACAGTATTTATTGAATCCTAATTGAATACTTGCTGTGCTAGTGTTAAACTAAACATAGCACTATTGCACCCCTAAATATGTTAGTTCAAACATGTTTTCAAGATTTTAAACACTGAAAAGAAAGCTAAAACTGCCTTGTTTCACTTTAAGGCGGTTTTCACTTTACAGCGGGGCTCCGGTCCCTAACCCGCTGTATGAGCGGGGTATACCTGTACAAGGTAATCACAGAGGTAAAAAGTGTATTAATATAACAGTGTTGGTTATGCAAAACTGGGGAATGGGTAATAAAGGGATTATCTATCTTTTAAAACAATAACAATTATATTGTAGACTGTCCCTTTAAACACATTTTTAAAGTTGCATTCTCAGGCTTGATGTATTGCTGCTCCTGAACAAGTCATGGCTAGTGGCCAATCAGAAGTGGTATACATACATATCCAACAATCACTTTATATGCCATGCTCAGGAGTAGCACATGAAGAAATCTTTAGCTATGTGTTTAACCCCATTGCAGTGGTTAATAACAGTTAGAAACAAGTGTTTGTTTAACAATATCACATTTGTTAGAGCATTTCATTATGTTTTGGCTCATTATTCAGTGTGAATGTTTACACAGTATTTACAGCAAAGGTCTTCCAGTTGTAACACTAAAAATTAATTTAAAAATAATACATTCTTTGTCCTTATCCTTCATGTCTTCCTTAACACTCTGTCCTACTTTGCTGGAAATTGTAATGGGTACACTTCTTTGGAGAGCACATTAGCAACTCTATCTGCAACATGAAGGTAAGTCGGACACAACACCACATACTATACACGCGTTTTTTGGTTATGGTGGAAGATCACAATCTGTTATTTCACAGCTTATATTTTCAATGGTTCTGTTTGCTTCTTTAGTATCTTTTTCTTCCATTAGGTTTTCATTGTTGTTTGAGCAGTCAGAACAGGTCAGCCCAATGCCCGTTAACTTGCAGCAACCAATGCAGTGAGATGAAGATGGTTTGGTAGGATGTGAGTACATAAGTTGATGATTTGAAGCACAGTCCTGGCTGCCCATAGAATATGATGCCTCCATGTTACTTAGAGGTTGTGACGTTTCCTCAGAATTTACAGGTTCCCAATCCCAGCTTGAGTCTTCATCAGGTTGAGAGTTCATGGGAGGTTGGCGGCTTTCTATCTTCACTGAAGTTGATGCTGGCTGAAAACAAAGCCCATTCTGTCCCTCCATGCGACACTCCTTGGTCTTGATGCCAACAGCTTTTAGCAGAGTATCCATCTGTTTCATGTAGTCCAGGTGCCCATTCACCTGTAGGAAGATGCACCAACATATTTAACTGTGGATCAAAGTACTGCACACCATGCATTTAGAAACAAAAGCATAATTTAAGCTTACTTGATAAATTCCTTTCTTTCTTGGTGGTGATAGTCCATGAAAATCCTTACTTGTGGAAATTCATCTCCTGGCCACCAGGAGGAGACAAAGACACCCCACACCAGAGCAATTTTTACATTCCGGAGTACTGAGGCACCTAGACTGCCAGAGTAGGGGGATTTAAAGGACCATCAGCATAACATTTTAAAGTGAGAAAAGAAAATTAGTTTCTCCAAAAACACACACACCACCTTATATGTGTAGAGCAGAGATTTCCAAACTTTTCATGTTGGTGACACACTTTGTAGACCTACATAGTTTCGCGACACAGTAATTCAGTTGTACCAGCAAACAGGAGGTTAGTCTAACTTGTTTTAAGAGATATGGGCACATACATAAATTATATAATAACAAAATACATTTACAAGTAACAGGATGTATGTGCAAGAATTAAAAAAAAGTTTAATAACACCAATAGCTACTTACTATATTAATGGGATGTATGAGGTTGATGGGATGAACACAGTTTCGGAATATTTGGTGTAATATTAGATAAAGACACTCGCATTTCATCATCAAGCATTTTTAAGCTTCCACTTCCTATCCATATATCAAGAGCAGGAGCAGCAATGCACAAATAAATCCCACTGACTTCTGACTTCAGTTCAGCGTTTAAGCTGCCACCCTCAGAGCTCTGTGAGTCCGACTGACTACTGCCCACGCTGCAAACACACTGCTGTCCCACTCACTGACTACACTTGCAGTCACAAGCCAATTAAGGAGACTACATGTGCAGTCAGGAGCCAATGTGCCGCCAAATCCGCCAATGGTAATAGTTTCAGTTCCCACTGAGCTGTGCCAATTGGTTAAGATGATCTGTGACCCACTAGGTATCAATCACGTGTCAACCATGTGATATGCGTAGCAGGCAGGTGGAAAGTCAGAAACCAAAAAACAATTAAAAAAAAAATGTAAATTTAAAAAAAATTGTGCTGAAGCAGGGACACACCTACACACTGCTGCCGACACACTAGTGGGTCCCGACACACAGTTTGGAAAGCACTGGTGTAGAGGGACCCCACACAAGTAAAGTAAACAGCAATAAAACTACTTTGTCCCCATTGTGCACAAACCTGTGAACTGCGCACAAACAGTCAACTTGACAATAAAACCTGCAAATGAGAAATGGGTCTTTAACAAGGGTTATGGGAAGCGAATCGTAATAACTAAGTACCCATTCTTAGAGATCTATGGGCTTAGGTACTTATCCACCCACTAGTCATATCCACTGCTCTGCTTCAAGAATCCAACTACTAGTGAAGTTCTGTCCTGTACTGTATCTTATAGTGTAGGACCTCGTTGGAAGAGTACATTCACATGGCCAAACAGGAGGAGGCAAAGGCACTGCCCTGTGACACCTGTGGCTTGCTTGTGACTAAGACTCCATAGGGAAGAATTACATTTCACTAGCAGTACTCTCCTGAATCCTACTCTTCTAGGAACTATCCAATGAGGGGAAAAAAAACTTGATTGAAGATAAACAGTAATAACATACAATTACATAACACCTCTATTATTGCCCTCTCCTTGATGAGGCAAAGAACTACTGGGAGGGAAAAGGAAGAAGGAGGGATACCTAAAGCTCTGGTGTTGAGTGTCTCTGCCTCCTCCTGGTGGCCAGAAGATGAATTCCGACAAGTAAGGATTTTTGTGGGCTTTCACCACCTTAGAAAGAAATTATATTTGTCTGGAGTTACACAAATGTAGCGGACATAAAAATATCACCTGAACAGCTCTATGTAAAAAGGGAAGATCTTTTACCTCACTATTTCTTAAGCTCATCAGAGTAAGTGCTCTGTGAACAGTTATATTTCAGCTGCTGTCCAGAAAAGAAAGAAAAAACAATAGCCAATCAGCATCAGCAGTGCTGAGGTCATGGATGTCTTTGCAGTGTCCTCATGGGATTTCACTGAAATCTCATGAGATTTCATAGTAAACTTCCTTAAACTCAATAGGAAAATAACATGACTGTGCCTGCACATATCAGATGCACACTCCCTTGCAAGTCCTGGGACTAGCGTCCTGATTACAGTGGAGCATGAATTCTTAGCAAATTTTAACTTTTTTACACAGAGATGTTCAGGTGATATTTCTAGTTAGTTTTTTTTACAGCTATGCTGCATCACTTTCAAGTGCTTCAACATTTGGGTATCGTGTCCCTTTAAGTGAGAAAAGAAGTCTTATTGAGCGGAAACGGATTTGTTAGCAATGTACACATTGTATACTGAGCTGCAGGGGCAATTGTGGGCTTATTTATCAAAATCCATAAAACAAAAATAAAAAATAAATAAAACATCAGCAATGTGAAAAACAAAATCAACTAAGTTGTGCATATTGCGCAGTATTCTTAATTGCGGAGGAGGATCTAACTCATGAATGTATAGGCCAGCTGTTCTCCACTAGGACATGGAAAACAAAAGCCGTGGAAGCCTCAGGGTTTCTAAAATATCTGATTAATTCCCCTAAGAAGGGCGGTTACCACTAGAATTTCTACTGCAAAACGACTGCAGGTCAACACTTTCCTCCAAGTTTAATTGGTTTCTATGAGATGGGGGCGAGATGCTAATTGCATGCCCTGAGCCTTCATGTTGAGTATTTCTCTGATGGAACAAAAATACAGAATTAAAGACAATCTCTGGTTATGAAATGCGCTAGGAAGTTCACTTGCACGCTGTGTAAGACAAAAACAAGAGCGTGCTCCCAAAATATATCTATTCAAAAAATAATGACTGCTGCTGTCTAAATAACGTATTAGAGCTACCAAGAACCTATAATCCTAAATTACAGATTCAAAGCATATAGTGCACAAAAATAAAGTCTTATACCTAAAATAATTAATGTCAATAAGGATGAAAATAAAATAATGATATTAAACAGTCTGTGTCATAGTTGTAATACAAAAAACACTAAGCAGTGGGTTATTCTTTAAGGGATAGTCTAGTGAAAATTAAACTATCATGATTCAGAAATAGCAGCAATTTTAAGCAACTTTCTAATTTACTCCTATTATCAATTTTTCTTCATTCTCTTGCTATCTTTATTTGAATGTAAGCTTAGGAGCCGGCCCATTTTTGGTTCAGCACCTGAGTAGTGCTTGCTGATTGGTGGCTACATTTAGACACCAATCAGAAAGTGCTACCCAGGTGCTGAAAAAAAAATGGGCCAGCTCCCAAGCTTACATTCTTGCTTTTTCAAATAAAGATAGCAAGAGAATGAGGAAAAAGTGATAATAGGAAGTAAATTAGAAAGTTGCTTAAAATTGTTGCTCTATCTGAATCATGATAGTTTAATTTTGACTAGACTATTCCTTTAAAGGGACACGAAACCCACATTTTTTTCTTTCATGATTCAGATAGAGTATGCAGTGTTAAACAACATTCCAATCTGTTTCTATTATCTAACTTGCTTCATTCTCTTGATATCATTTGTTTAAAAGCATATCTAAATATGCTCAGTAGCTGCTGATAGGTGGCTGCATAGATGCCTCGTGTGATTGGCTCACCCATGCACATTGCTATTTCTTCAACAAAAGATATCTGAAGAACGAAGCAAATTAAATAATAGAAGTTAAATGGAATGTTGTTTAAAATTGTATTCTGAACCATGAAAGAAACATTTTGGGTTTCTTGTCCCTTTAATATGGATTATTGCAACATGTATTTTTTTTTTGCAATCAGAAATCTATCTGCTACTGAAGAGTTCTAATAAGAACGAAACAGGCTGTCTAGCAGTGATTTCTGTATTTGCTGCAATCGCCCTATTAAGGGATTGTATTTGAAGCAAAAAGACTGAGATTTTGCACATCTAATTTGCATATCTTACCCAGAAACCTTGTGTGCATTGGTAACAGTGTATATGGAGTTTTACTGGGGAAAAATCAAGCGGGGATACTTGCCTAGATGTGCTAATTTCCTATGCAATAAATTTATATTGATTTACTTTTGAGACATGGAGGATTTTAATCTCGAACTTTTAACTCCACCATAATTTTAATGAATCTTTTTTTTTTACAAAGTCTGTTTCTTGTTATGTTTATTTTGATTTAACATAATTGTTTTTACTAAAGGATGACCGTTTCATATCCCTTTAAGAACAACTGCTATTGTTTATATAATAAAACAACCTTATCAATTCGATATACATATAACAACACACATGTGTAACATACTAAAAAGCAATCAAAGATACTGAATAAAAATATTAACATTACTTGCACTGCAGCAGAAAAACAGTGAGCTGTGCTCTTTAATGTCTAGCCAGACTAGATTTCACTACGCGTTTTGAATTCATACCACATTTTGGAGAGGAGCATTGAGGTTTGATCAGGGAAGTGTAGATTACAAAAAAATCATAAATAACATTTAAAATAATGTAAGGCAATAGATATTTAGCCAAAATGATCCTGTCTTTCCTTAAACGTCAATACATTTCTATTTATTCTTAAGGAAAACATTGTGTAATGACAAGACTTTTCTGAAGTCTTGCAATAAATTAATGGGACAGTAACGTCCAAATTAAACTTTCATTATTCAGATAGAGCATGTAATTTTAAACAACTATCCAATTTAATGTTATCAAATTTGTTTGTTCTCTTGGTATTCTCTGTTGAAAGCTAAACCTAAGTAGGCTAATATGCTAATTTATAAGCCCTTGAAGGCTGCCTCTTATCTGTATGTATTTGACAGTTTTTCACAGCAAGAGGGCACAAGTTCATGTTCATTGTTTTATAGTATGTTAGTTTGTCACCTCTGCTGAAAAGAATTAGGGACAACAACGTAAGAGGGTTAAACTTGTGATGTCTTCTCAGAACCGGAAAACCCTCAATGTTCAAACATAACTAATAATACATAAAAGTATATTTGAAACAGTTATGAATTTATTCACTGCACAGCATTTGCAGTGAGAAAAACATAATTTATAAACAAAATAAGACATCTACGTGACTCTATTAATATTCTGCATGCTCCACTATGCAATTCCGTTTATTATTTACACAACAGCAGATCTGCCCGTTCTTTACAAAGAAGACGGATGCCAATACAGTTATACATATTATGATACAGGAGGAAATAAAAATGAAATAAATGTGGTAAAGCTATCTTCTTGGCTGCAATGTATTGAAAAAAAAACCCTATCTGGCAGCCTAGGGGTTAAACAAAAATGCACTCATTTATTAGATCATTTTATTTTTAAATAAATGCATTGCTGAGCCTAAGGACATAACCAGTGAGCCAATCAGGAGTAGTGTTTCTAGGTATCAACCAGTCAAAGGCCAAATGTAATGTTTTCCTGCCTGTCCCCATAATAACTCTCGCTCATTTAAAAACTAATATAATAAAAATAATAAAAAATAAATAAAATAATAAACTTTTGATTAAAGATAAACTACATAAATTCACCACATCTCTCTAGCTACTTCCTATCGTGTCGAGAGCTGCAAGAGAATGACTGGTAGTGGCAGTTAGGGGAGGAGCTATATAGACAGCTCTGCTGTGGGTGATCCTCTTGCAGCGTCCTGTTGGGAAGGAGAATATCCCACAAGTAATGGATGATCCGTGGACTGGATACACCTTACAAGAGAAACATTCATTAGGGACAGACATCTGTCCCTAACTGGTCTCGGTAGAAGGGATCAGATAGGGAACTGCAAAACAATGCAAGTTTTAATAACGTAATCACCATGAGAAGCCTTATATACTCCAGTAACAGGTTCTGATTGGCTACAACAAGTAAGCCAAAGTTGTGGGTAGACACATTGTGGCTAAACATTGTTAATGCATACAAAAAAAAAAATCACTCATTTCACTTTAAAGTTCAGACTCCAATAAAAAAGTGAAAGGTTCTCAGGGGATTTCAAGAAAGACACCTATAGGAGTTGGAGTAGATATCCAAAGCATAAAAGAAACAGAACTTCCAACATTTAAAAAAAAAAAGGCGTGATTACATGTGGAGGCAATCGTTCACGCAGGATGCAATATTTTTGGCAAAATCTTGTGTCAAACATAACGCACAATCTAGCACTACACATGGATGGTTAAATACTTTGATGTAGCCGAAACATTTTTATCGAACCTTATACATAAAATGGATGGCGCATGGAGCTCTATTAGTGCGCTCGTAATTTAAGTGTTGAGCTTGAGCGCAATCTAAAATGCGCTGTAAAATGTACTGCTTTCTAAGTAAACCATTTTTATTAATAGTATAGCTCAGAACTGCATGAAGAACTCTAATACTTACATGGTCAGCTTAGCACTCCAGCGATATCCAACATGAATTTTACTGAGTACCCCCACAGCAATCTGTTATGTGATGGATTTAGCGCACTGGTGCTATCCGACACACAAATATTAGCGCCCTTGAAGATCGATCAAGTGATAAAAAACAACTAAAACGCTATTGATTTAACTCAAGTGATGTTAACATCAGCTTTCATATTTTCGCGCTTCACTTGTACTCGAGCCCTATATGTATAGTAAATAATGAATATTTGGGGTGGCAAATATTAATTTATAAAATGTGAGAACTTATATTATTATTTGGTATTTCCAGATCAGTATTCATGTGATATTTAAACTCTGTAACTCTGATCTTGTGGAGAGAATGAACTGTAAGTCTGTATCTATAGCATGACAAGGGTCAGGCGTGTGTAAATTCTATCATTCATATTTATCAGGGATAACTTTTATATGCACAAAAAGCCGGTAAAACGAGAGGGCATAAAGTTCACTTCCTATTTTTGTTACTGCTAGATTTGATGGATTTACTGACAAATAAGCCGACAGGAACAGGTCTCTGTCCATCTGAGAACTTTCAATTCACTGATTTTAAAGGACTTTAAAAGGTTATGTTACGCGCTGAAGCAGAAAATAAATTCACAGTTTAAAACCTTCTCGAAGGAGATACTCTGTTAGGTGCCTGACCCTCAGCGATTTAATCTTGGAATTTATTAAAAGTCATAAATATGAAAAGGGACGGAAAAGTGGATTTAGAAATAATTGAGTTTGAAGAGAACTTGAAACATGGATTGCTCTTTCATTTCTTTCAAGAGCAACCTAATTATGAGAGATACATTGAAGAGAGAGGAGAGGGAAAATGCACAGAGAAAGCAGAGGTAGAAAAAGATGCACATCAGTAACAAGCAATGTGTAGCTGAATATGTTTTTTTAGCAAGAGCAGATCTCCAGACACAACTATATGGATTATATCTGTACAGAACAGGCTTTGCCTTAATCCCAAAACCTTACCATTTGGAGCATTACATGAAACTCAATACAACTGTAAAAATCTCAGAGAAGCATCTGAAATGCCACCTACAGAGCTACAAGGAAAAGGTCATAACAGGAAGACGGAAGATAACATTAAAGTGGCACTGACATGGTACTATAAGGGAATATAATCATTAAGTAATTAATAAAACATTCACATACAGAATAGTTTAAAAATTTTTTTTCCCTATTTACTTTTCATCAAATTGTGCACAGTGTATATGTACATTAATCTGTGATTGGCTGATGTATGTCACATGATACAATGGGTGGGGAAATTATGGAATGTGTCAGAAAAAATTCTACTGCTCATTTAAAATTCAGAGTAAGTTTGATTGCATTGTCTTTTTACTATGCATTTGATGATGCTAAGAGCTGGTCTCTCTCTTTTTTTTTAATCTAATTTTTTATTGAGATCTTTGGCAGACACAGAATATAACTTTTTTTTGTCCGTTTACAACAACATGGAAAATACAAAGTATATGCAGACTGACATGGAAAAGAAGTAGTTATATAACCGGTTTGTAAGCTTTCAAAGACAATGGTATTAAACGCAAATATTTTCTTGGAACATGTATGTCTACCACTCCCCCTTCAAAGGGATCAGACAATATAGTGTTAGGTAAGTTACTAATAGATACACCTTTTTGTATGACAATCCATGTCTATGTATTAGTATGTAATAACATTTTCCAATCCTTTACCTATTAGTTAAATAACCATGTCAAGTCTCTAACAATTACTATGTAAGTGAACTTAATACATTGAAATCTCATTTTAGGTTAAAATACCTTCCAAGCTGTGTGAGGCCATTCTTGGACCCCAATGAAGATATAGGGCATGGGGGAGGGACTCAAATGATATATATGGTCATTCTTAGACCCCAATGAGTATATAGGGCATGGGGGAGGGACTCAAATGACATATATGGTCATTCTTAGACCCCAATGAGTATATAGGGCATGGGGGAGGGACTCAAATGATATATATGGTCATTCTTAGACCCCAATGAGTAAATAGGGCATGGGGGAGGGACTCAAATGACATATATGGTCATTCTTAGACCCCAATGAGTATATAGGGCATGGGGGAGGGACTCAAATGATATATATGGTCATTCTTAGACCCCAATGAGTATATAGGGCATGGGGGAGGGACTCAAATGATATATATGGTCATTCTTAGACCCCAATGAGTATATAGGGCATGGGGGAGGGACTCAAATGATATATATGGTCATTCTTAGACCCCAATGAGTATATAGGGCATGGGGGAGGGACTCAAATGATATATATGGTCATTCTTAGACCCCAATGAGTATATAGGGCATGGGGGAGGGACTCAAATGATATATATGGTCACTCTTAGACCAATGATAATACAAATTAACTAGCATCATGAACTCTAAGATGAAGAAACAAAAACTTTAGCTTTTAGTATTATTTAATGCGATAATTTTATGTTTTAGTCATGTAGTATCTCTTAATGAAACATTACTGGGTTTAATGTTTACTTTTGGTTAAATTAAGTGTATTTGAACCTGTGTTCAAAGCTAATGAAGCCACAATTTACTTATCATTATACCTTCCATTAATTGCACAGTAGGTCCATCTTGAACCCTTTATTAACGGTGAAAACAAATTCTAAGAAGGCAGGAAATATGAGAAAACAATCACTTTTGGGTTATTGTATAACTCAACTCAGAACCCATGATAGATTCCCTTAGTAATAATAAATTGTAAAAGATATAACTAATTAAGAACACCAGAGTTAGTCAAAACCAAGTGATATTGCAATAAGTTTGAACACTTTAGGACATTAAGATAAATGGTACACCCAGGACATAAAATGAGAAGTAGAACAAAAGCCAATTATCAAGGACTCGTAAGAATATAAGAACATTAAATATATGTAAAACTACTCATATACCCACATAAATATGACGATCTCCCTGAATGTCTGTTTTCTAAAGATAATGTAGGATATCATGTTCAGATCTCTTGATATAGGTAAAGAAGAGGGTTCTCTATAATAGTGAGATGACTTTTGAGCTTAATTAAAAATATACACACAAATGACAATGCGTATGCTGTAGTAAGACAATCGAAATGTATGGAACATAAATCTGGATATATATCAGGGAAGCGTCTTGATAAAGCAGTACATGAGTGTTATATAATATAAAAAAATGCCTGCCGTGGACCTGCCAACAATGAGCATAGCGTGGTTACTAGCCGACACCAGACTTAGGATAACAAAGGTTTCCAGGAAAGTAGTCCACTCTTGGGGGTCAATTTATCAAGCCGGAAACAGAAGTTATGAAGCAGCGGTCTAAATACCGCTGCTCCATAACTTGTCCGCCTGCTCTGAGGCCGCAGACAGAAATCAACCCGATCGAATACGATCGGGTTGATTGACACCCCCTGGTATCGGCCAATTGGCCACATATCTGCAGGGGGCGGCATTGCACCAGCAGTTCACAAGAACTGCTGGTGCAATGATAAATGCCAACAGCGTATGCTGTCAACATTTATCGATTTGCAGCGGAAATGATACGCTACATTGTATCATGTCCGCTCGCACTTACATAAATATACCCCTTGGAGAGCTAGGAGACTGACCTGTGACTCTTAAACGACCCTCTGAGATCAGAGATGGTAAATCTTTGCTGAATATGTGGGGAGTCTCTTCCGAACTGTACAGCAGGAGCGGCTGAATGGGCATACCCCAAGCGTAAGTTAATGAGTCTCTCCTAATGCTCCGTCCGTTGAGACAATCAGATGCTGGTTGATGTAGGGGGGAAGAGTCGTCTGACATGGTAAGTGTAGAAGAAGTCCCCATTGTGTGTCTTACAGACCAGTTAACAGATGAGGCATCAGTTGCTCCCATATATTTGCCCAGCGAATGAGTCAATGGGTCCATATAATGAACGGAGCTCACACATGGCACGCAGGACCCTGTAGTGACCAGCCGCATCGCCAGAAGGCCCTGTCTCAACGCTTCAATTGCGGGCACCATGATAAAGCTTGTTCCTGAATAAAGTGGAACTTTAGACCAAGCAACCTCAGTTAATCTCTCTCCACAATCCACCAATAGATTATCCGGTGAGGGAGGCTCATCTGGGACCTCTGTTGTGGTATTGAGTGACTCAGTTATAGATACAGTCAGTCTACAAGTCTTTGCTTTGTCACAAAAGTCGACCCGCTCCGCTTCCATAAGCTCCACGAGGGAGTTAAAATGGCTATCCATTTTATTTGCTATGGCTTGTAGAAGGGCCACAGCAGCAGACTCCATTGTGTAGAACTGTGTCCTTAAATTCCTATTAGCTTGCGGTAGTTCTGGCAGAGTGTCTGGGCATAGAGCATACAGCAGACCAAGAGCTGCTCTACCTGGCCAATTCCTTAGCCGGGGGGGAAGTTGACAAGGTGTTTTAGGCCTCTTTCAAACTTTGGTAGTCCAGTGCAAGTGTTCTGTTTATCAGAATACAAGATAGATAAGTTTGTCAAGCTCCGAGTCTTCCCTTCAGTGAACATGCCATTTTTTTGTGGTAGATTAATGCACTTAACAAAGGGTTTTCAGTTGTATAGTTAAAGTTTAGTCGGAGCTACAAATCTTTGCGACTTGACATGGCCACGGCTTGAACACGCCCCCCTGTCTCTCTCTTTTAACAGCTTACCTTAGCCATTATTGGTTAAAAATATAAGGAATATTTAAGCATTCTGTGGCATTGGGAATGGATTAAGACCTTCACTTGTAGCAAGTCTTGCACTGTAATGTTAATACTTAATATAGCTCCCGGATTGTAGGAGCATAGCTTGTTGTCATTTAGCAAGCTGCTGCAGTATCGTCCAAATAAGGAAACACCTCAATACCCTGCTCTCTGATTACAGAAAGAAGGGCACCGAGAACCTTTGAGAATATTCTCGGAGCTGTTGCTAGTCCAAATGGAAGAGCAACAAATTGGTAATGCTTGTTTTGAAAAGAGAATCTCAGAAATCGATAATGATCTGGGTGAATTGGGATGTGAAGGTAAGCATCCTGTAAGTCTATTGTGGACATAAATTGACCTTGCTGAACAAAAGGCAGAATATTCCTTATAGTCACCATCTTGAAAGTTGGAACTCTTACAAATCAATTTAAAGTTTTCAGATCCAAAATTGGTCTGAAAGAATTTACATTTTTTGGGATAATAAATAGATTTGAATAAAAACCCAACCCCTGTTCCTGAAGAGGAACTGGGACAATTACCCCCAATAGTTCTAGATCTGAAACACATTTCAGAAATGCTTGGGCCTTTACTGGGTGTTTTGGAACATGGGTGAGAAATAATCTTCCCATGGGAGGTCTTATTCTGAATCCAATTCAATACCCCTGAGAAAAAATATTCAAAAACCACAGATTCTATCAAAAATACTTGAAACTGTTGTTGTCTTGGGGAAGAAAAACTCCTTTTCCTCCAGTAATAGTGGAGATAATAGAATCCAACCGAGAACCAAATAGGTTTTTACCTTGAAAAGAGATAGTAATCTTGTTTTAGACACCATGTCAGCATTCCAATATTTAAGCCATAAAGCTCTTCTAGTTAGAATAGCTAAAGACACAGATTTGATGTTAATTTTCATGACATCAAAGATTGCATCACAAATGAAATGATTTGCATTTTGAAGTAAATTTACAATGTTAGATAATTCAGGGTCCGAACACAACTGCTGAGCTAGACTGTCTAACCAAAAGGTAAAAGCAGCAGCAACATCAGCCATGGACATAACTGGTATAAGTATATAGCCAATATGTAAATATGCTCTTCTAAGATAAGATTCAAGCTTCCTATCTAAAGGGTCCTGTCTTCTAGGAATAGTAGTTAGTTTAGCAAGAGTGGAAATAGCCCGATCAACCTTAGGGACTGTTTCCCAAAGCTCTAAATTAGCAATAGGTAAAGGATAAATTTTTTTAAACCTAGAAGAAGGGTTAAAAGACATACCAGGTTTAGACCATTCTTTAGTAATCACATTAGAGATAGTATCTGGAATAGGGAAAACTTCAAGAGTAGTAACAGAAGTTTTAAATACAGAATTTAAACAATTACAAGTTTTATCATCAGGAGCTTTTAAACTCATTAATCCCTAAAGTTTTACATTTATTTGAATGCGGGATAGCAGACATAGCCTTCTTAATGGCTGCAGAAACAAAATCCTTCATTGCTACAGGAATGCCTTCTGCATTAGACTGATGAAAAACAGTGGATGCATTTGTACTTATATAAATATTGTCAGAATGTAATAAATTATCAAAACTAGAGCCACACAATCGAGCTGAAGAAATCAGATCAGCTTGTTTACAACAAACACACTTAGCTTTAGTAGAAACATGTTCAAAAGCTTCCATCTTTATTGAGACTTCAAAGAAAAAAGACAACGTTTCGGACCTCTAGTCCTTAGTCATGTCATTGACATGACTAAGGACTAGAGGTCCGAAACGTTGCCTTTTTTCTTTGAAGTCTCAATAAAGATGGAAGCTTTTGCATAAGTGGTGAGTGCTGCTGTTTCTTTTGGACTGTGCTATATTATTGGGGATTTGTGTGGTACCCCTATAGCTTGCACCACCCGCTACCACAGTGCTTTACCGCATGGACTTTGTTTGTAGAAACATGTTCAAGCAGCTCAGTTCCTATGGTAACTTCTGAGTCAGGTTCAGTTTGAGACATAGTTGCAAAAAACAAAATTTATGCTTACCTGATAAATTCCTTTCTCCTGTAGTGTAGTCAGTCCACGGGTCATCCATTACTTATGGGATTATAACTCCTCCCTAACAGGAAGTGCAAGAGGATCACCCAAGCAGAGCTGCTATATAGCTCCTCCCCCCTACGTCATATCCAGTCATTCGACCGAAACCAAACGAGAAAGGAGAAACTATAGGGTGCAGTGGCGACTGGAGTATAATTTAAAATTTAGACCTGCCATAAAAACAGGGCGGGCCGTGGACTGACTACACTACAGGAGAAAGGAATTTATCAGGTAAGCATAAATGTTGTTTTCTCCTGTTAAGTGTAGTCAGTCCACGGGTCATCCATTACTTATGGGACACCAATACCAAAGCTAAAAGTACACGGATGACGGGAGGGACAGGCAGGATCTTTATACGGAAGGAACCACTGCCTGAAGAACCTTTCTCCCAAAAACAGCCTCCGAAGAAGCAAAAGTGTCAAATTTGTAAAATTTGGAAAAAGTGTGAAGTGAAGACCAAGTCGCAGCCTTGCAAATCTGTTCAACAGAGGCCTCATTTTTAAAGGCCCAAGTGGAAGCCACAGCTCTGGTAGAATGAGCTGTAATTCTTTCAGGAGGCTGCTGTCCAGCAGTCTCATAGGCTAAACGTATTATACTACGAAGCCAGAAGGAGAGAGAGGTAGCCGAAGCCTTTTGACCTCTCCTCTGTCCAGAATAGACGACAAACAGGGAAGAAGTTTGTCGAAAATCTTTAGTTGCCTGCAAATAAAATTTCAGGGCACGGACAACGTCCAGATTGTGCAGAAGTCGTTCCTTCTTTGAGGAAGGATTAGGGCACAATGAAGGAACAACAATCTCTTGATTGATATTCCTGTTAGTGACTACCTTAGGTAAGAACCCAGGTTTAGTACGCAGAACTACTTTGTCTGAATGGAAAATCAGATAAGGAGAATCACAATGTAAGGCAGATAACTCAGAGACTCTTCGAGCCGAGGAAATAGCCATTAAAAACAGAACTTTCCAAGATAACAGCTTGATATCAATGGAATGAAGGGGTTCAAACGGAACACCCTGTAAAACGTTAAGAACTAAGTTTAAGCTCCATGGTGGAGCAACAGTTTTAAACACAGGCTTAATCCTGGCCAAAGCCTGACAAAAAGCCTGAACGTCTGGAACTTCTGACAGACGTTTGTGTAAAAGGATGGACAAAGCTGAGATCTGTCCCTTTAACGAACTAGCGGATAAACCCTTTTCTAAACCTTCTTGTAGAAAAGACAATATCCTAGGAATCCTAACCTTACTCCATGAGTAACTCTTGGATTCGCACCAATGCAAGTATTTGCGCCATATTTTATGGTAAATTTTCCTGGTAACAGGCTTTCTAGCCTGTATCAAGGTATCAATCACTGACTCCGAGAATCCACGCTTTGATAGAATCAAGCGTTCAATCTCCATGCAGTCAGCCTCAGAGAAATTAGATTTGGATGTTTGAAAGGACCCTGCACCAGAAGGTCCTGTCTCAGAGGTAGAGACCATGGTGGACAGGACGACATGTCCACTAGGTTTGCATACCAGGTCCTGCGTGGCCACGCAGGCGCTATTAGAATCACCGATGCTCTCTCCTGTTTGATCCTGGCAATTAATCGAGGAAGCATCGGAAAGGGTGGAAACACATAAGCCATGTTGAAGACCCAAGGTGCTGTCAGAGCATCTATCAGAACCGCTCCCGGGTCTCTGGACCTGGATCCGTAACAAAGAAGTTTGGCGTTCTGGCGAGACGCCATGAGATCCAGATCTGGTTTGCCCCAACGCCGAAGTATTTGGGCAAAGACCTCTGGATGAAGTTCCCATTCCCCCGGATGAAAAGTCTGGCGACTTAGATAATCCGCTTCCCAGTTCTCCACGCCCGGGATGTGGATCGCTGATAGGTGGCAAGAGTGAGACTCTGCCCAGTGAATTATCTTTGAGACTTCCATCATTGCTAGGGAACTCCTTGTCCCTCCCTGATGGTTGATGTAAGCCACAGTCGTGATGTTGTCCGACTGAAACCTGATGAACCTCAGAGTTGCTAACTGAGGCCAAGCCAGAAGGGCATTGAAAACTGCTCTTAATTCCAGAATATTTATGGGATGGAGACTCTCCTCCTGAGTCCAAGATCCCTGAGTCTTCAGGGAATTCCAGACAGCGCCCCAACCTATCAGGCTGGCGTCTGTTGTTACAATCGTCCAATCTGGCCTGCTGAAGGGCATCCCCTTGGATAGGTGTGGCCGAGAGAGCCACCATAGAAGAGAATTTCTGGTCTCTTGATCCAGATTCAGCATAGGGGACAAATCTGAGTAATCCCCATTCCACTGACTTAGCATGCACAATTGCAGTGGTCTGAGATGCAGGCGTGCAAAGGGTACTATGTCCATTGCCGCTACCATTAAGCCGATTACCTCCATGCATTGAGCCACTGACGGGTGTGGAATGGAATGAAGGACCCGGCAAGCATTTAGAAGTTTTGTTAACCTGACCTCTGTCAGATAAATCTTCATTTCTACAGAATCTATAAGAGTCCCTAAGAAGGGAACTCTTGTGAGTGGCAATAGAGAACTCTTTTCTACGTTCACTTTCCACCCATGTGACCTTAGAAATGCCAGTACTAACTCTGTATGAGACTTGGCAGTTTGGAAACTTGACGCTTGTACCAGAATGTCGTCTAGGTACGGAGCTACCGATATTCCTCGCGGTCTTAGTACCGCCAGAAGAGAACCCAGAACCTTTGTAAAGATTCTTGGAGCAGTAGCTAACCCGAAGGGAAGAGCTACAAACTGGTAATGCCTGTCTAAGAAGGCAAACCTTAGATACCGGAAATGATCTTTGTGAATCGGTATGTGAAGGTAGGCATCTTTTAAATCCACTATGGTCATGTAGTGACCCTTTTGGATCATGGGTAAGATTGTCCGAATAGTTTCCATTTTGAACGATGGAACTCTTAGGAATTTGTTTAGGATCTTTAAATCCAAGATTGGTCTGAAGGTTCCTTCTTTCTTGGGAACCACAAACAGATTTGAGTAAAACCCTTGTCCGTGTTCCGACCGCGGAACCGGGTGGATCACTCCCATTAGTAAAAGATCTTGTACACAGCGTAGAAACGCCTCTTTCGTTATCTGGTTTGTTGACAACCTTGAAAGATGAAATCTCCCTTTTGGAGGAGAAGTTTTGAAGTCCAGAAGATATCCCTGAGATATGATCTCCAACGCCCAGGGATCCTGGACATCTCTTGCCCAAGCCTGGGCGAAGAGAGAAAGTCTGCCCCCTACTAGATCCGTTTCCGGATTGGGGGCCCTCCTTAACATGTACAGATTGGCTTTTATTTAAAGTAGCATCAATGCAATTAGTACATAAATTTCTATTGGGCTCCACATTGGCCTTTGAACATATTGCACAAAGAGATTCCTCTGTGTCAGACATGTTTAAACAAACTAGCAGTTAGACTAGCAAGCTTGGAAAATACTTTTCAAATGAATTTACAAGCAATATAAAAAAACGTTACTGTGCCTTTAAGAAGCACACAAAAAAACTGTCACATTGAGATAACAATGAACCGGTTTAGTTATAGCAATTAATTTTTCACATGAAATGCATTAATTTAGCAAAGGATTGCACCCATTAGCAAATGGATTATTAACCCCTTAATACCAAAAAACGAATAACAAATAAAATATATACGTTTTTTATCACAGTCAAAGCACAGTCTCACAGGTCTGCTGTGAGTGATTACCTCCCTTAAACTAGTTTTGGAGACCCCTGAGCTCTGTAGAGACGTCCTGGATCATGCAGGGAGAATAAGGAAGACTGTGACTGAATTATTAATGCGTAGTAAAAGCGCCAAAATAGGCCCCTCCCACTCATAATACAGCAGTGGGGAAGCTCAGTAAACTGATTTTATTCAAAATAAACGACAGCCAAGTGGAAAATAATGCCCATAAATTTTTCACCAAGTACCTCAGATAGAAAAACGATTAACCTGCCAGTAAACGTTTTAAATATATGAAATGATAATAAAAGCCTGTTGCTAGTCGCTATCACTGCAGAAAGGCTATAAGTTATATGTATACAGTATTTTCTTAGTGAAGTGCCATTCCCCAGAAATACTTTAGTGCCAACATACATACATAACAGCCTGATACCAGTTGCTACTACTGCATTTAAGGCTGTACTTACATTATATTGGTATTAGCAGTATTTTCTCAGTCAATTCCATTCCTTAGAAAATAATATACTGCAACATACCTCTTTGCAGGTGAACCCTGCCCGCTGTCCCCTGTTCTGAAGTTGCCTCGCTCCTCAGAATGGCCGAGAACAGCAAATGGATCTTAGTTACGTCCGCTAAGATCATACACAAACTCAGGTCGATTCTTCTTCTAATACTGCCTGAGAAGAAACAACACACTCCGGTGCTGTTTAAAACAACAAACTTTTGATTGAAGAAATAAAAACTAAATTTAGTAACCACACTCCTCTCACACATCCTATCTATTAGTTAGGTGCAAGAGAATGACTGGGTATGACGTAGGGGGGAGGAGCTATATAGCAGCTCTGCTTGGGTGATCCTCTTGCACTTCCTGTTAGGGAGGAGTTATAATCCCATAAGTAATGGATGACCCGTGGACTGATTACACTTAACAGGAGAAACCCCCCAGAAAAATATTAAAAATATATTATATTTTGCAAGTTATATCTATGATCCTATATATAGCAGGTTTGAGAGAATGGGAAACAGTGCTAAGATATAAAAAAGAGAAAACATCTGATTAATCATTGTTCTTAGTAAAAAAAACAAATGCTGCATCTAGCCCTCAACAATTTTTTGAGAGCACAGGGCGACTTGGGGGCGGGAGCTTTAACGGTAAAAAAATGCATGGAAATTTGATGACGCGTTACACATGACGTAAATAGCGTAATTGCATGCTCGTTTGCACGTAAAAATTTAAAATAATTTTAAGAAAATGGAGGTAAGCCTTTTAAAGCCCTCCTGGTCGTTATATAAAGTCTTATTTATATTATTAAAAAATTTGCCCCCAAACACTAAACATGTTTCACAAACTCATGACAAATAAAACCTGGTTGTGCATCATTTACATAATATTTAAGAAGCACTAAACAACTGACTCAGGGCATATACATAAACAATACAGAACAACGTTAATTAAAAAGTGCCCAATCTATAGCTGAGAGTGTCTTCTAAAAAGATCAAATTCATACTTACCATTTAAGACACCCATCCACATATAGCAGACAGCCAAACCAGTACTGAAACATATCAGCAGAGGTAATGGTAGAGGAGTATAACGTCGATCTGTAAAGGGAGGCAGAGGATGAATCTCTGCGACCGAATTTACAGAGAGCTTGTAAGCAAAGCTTTCCCAGAGGCTAAAACATGGTGGCATTAAGCAGTATCGGTACTCCCTTCACTTCCCTCAGACAAACACTGTACATAGAGGGGAACTGGACTCCAATATACTTGGAAGCGCCTTTCACTGAAGAAATCAAGCACATCCTGCTTCACCACCTTCTAAGGAGTCAAAGTTTTTAAAACTGAGGTATGAGTGAGGTGGGAGGTGTATTTATAGGCATTTGAGGTTTGGGAAACTTTGCCTCCTCCTGGTAGGAATGTAAATCCCATCAGTAACATGCTCGTGGACTCTCGCTACCTATATGAAAAAATAGTGTTATACTTGTAACTCCCATATCTGAATGGGTAGGATATTAATATTATGGCAAACTATATAGCTAAAGTGCTTTTAATGTGTGACTGCTTACTTAATAAATAAGATGTGTGTATGATGATATGTAGGTTTAATTAGATTCATATTGCTTTAAAGGGACAGTCAACACCAGAATTTTTGTTGTTTAAAAAGAAAGATAATCCCTTTATTACCCATTCCCCAGTTTTGCATAACCAACACAGTTATAATAATACACGTTTTACCTCTGTAATTATCTTGTATCTAAGCTTCTGCTGACTGCCCCCTTATTTCAGTTCTTTTGACAAACATGCAGTTTAGCCAATCAGTGCTCACTCCTAGGTCACTTTACGTGCATGAGCTCAAGGTTATCTATATGAAACGTGAACAAATGCCCTCTAGTGGTCAAAATGTATTCAGATTAGAGGCAGTCTTCAAGGTCTAAGAAATTAGCATATGAACCTCCTAGGTTTAGCTTTCAACTAAGAATACCAAGAGAACAAAGCAAAATTGGTGATAAAAGTAAATTGGTAAGTTGTTTAAAATTGCATGCTCTATTTAAATCATGAAAAAAAAAATTGGACTTGACTGTCCCTTTAAATTCAGTAACTACTAGATAGAATACAGGGTCCGGCACTCTTTTAGGTTGTATGTCTATTTACAGTTTTATGGTAATTGCTTAATTTGTGCTTTCACCCTGACAAGAGAACTTCTAAAATATTTTATTGATCTGTTAGTTCCCTTGGAGATTGTTCTACTCTCTCCTCCAGTCTCTTCTTTACCTAATTAAACTCACTTGAGCCTATCTCAATATCCACATATGTTGAGAGAAGAGATTGAGGGCTGAGCAGAGCAGTTTTATCCCCTACCTCCTATACTATGACTAAGCGCCCTGTTGCGGCGCGAAACGCGTCAGGTTCTGCCACCTCCTGGGGCATGTTTTAAGTATTTCAAATAAAGTGTTTGCTTTAACACAACCTGTTGCCCTGCTGCTGTCATTGTTTCCTTTTTAAATGAGAGAAGGCAGTTGTTTTTGGAACATGAAACTCTTAGACTATATAAGGCAGAATTTCGGGGGCTTGTTTTATATTTATCATTTGTCAGAGAAGAGAGCAGTTCCGCTAAATCAGATAACTAGTGCTTCATTTTACTGTATCTTTTCTGCTATGAATTGCACATACTGAGCAGAGATTTATTGTCACTGCAAAACATGAAAGAAATAAAAGATGTGGTTTAATACAGCTGTCTACATTCCCATCTTAATGTCTGTTATGCTGAGTAATGTAGAGAAAAAAAATGTGTGAAGATCATCAGAGAAAGTGACAAATAAAAAACAGAACCTTTCACTACAGAAGGAGATATCACCTGTTCTGCTATTGTATTTTACATATTAAGTCTTTATCCTCTTTGTGCTGAGAGCACAGGAACAATTTGAACTTACCACTGATGACAGATCCACATTTACCATTCTCCGGTCATCTATATTTACTGGCTGCAGACCTGCCACATTCAGCTTTGCAGAAGAACTGCGGTAGACAAAACTCAATAACCAGTCACCCCTGCCAGAGATAGAGACATTCAGATCATAAAATTATGATATATACAACAGAGGAGAGTGATAACTCTAGATGTTATGCTAGAGAATTTAGATAGGTTGTTATAACTTGCATAAAACCATTACATTAAGCATATAAGACGTGGTTACCTTAAATTAAAAAGTATTTAAATTTCACTGCATCTTATATGCCAAAAGATTGTGAAACAGTGACCTCTGCTGTCCAGTTGCAGTATGAAGTATTTGCACTGTTTTTTTACCTTTAAGCGTCTTATATGCCAAAATGCAGTATGCTATTAAATAAACATGTGTGATATTTGAAGTGATGGTAAACAAAACAAGTGATGATATATATCCATCAATATAGCTTTTAATGCTGATGTGATCTGCATTGCTGATTATACAAAATATATTATACATTTTGAAATATAATCAAATTTCACACCTGTCTATCAAGTAGCTTCACTCCGCCCCGTAGAGTTTCAAGGTTTTAGTTCAGTGATGTGTATAGCAGGTTGGCCCACTCTACACGTCACAGAATAAAGACATTTTTTTATTATGAGGGTAAAGTTATCAGATGTACAGCTCTATTGTAACTTTCACTCTATGCGCGCTCCCAAGCTGCCTGTTTTACGTGCATGCTCCAATGTGATTGCTACGTCATACAAGTGAACAGTAAATCACGAGATTCACTGTTTACTGACTGCAATGCTAGAGCTATGAATCAGTGTTTACTCCTACTTCATGGCGGACCTCCCTCTGCCCGTAGCGCGCATGCGTGTGCCTTTCATGAACATGTGTTGTGACACATCATGGTAGCCAAAGCTGATTGGCTAATGAATTCTTACACTACCGACAGTGGAGCGCATGCATGGTAATGCCGGTCTGTCTCCCCATTGATAAATTTGATAACCAAAGTAAATTAGAGAGGTTTTTTTATGTCCCTTTAAGTACCGATTTGAAGAATACCTAAATACAAAATAATTGTTTTTAAAGTCCTTAAAGCTTTTATTTTATTAAAAACCTATCTTCTGTTGAACATGTTTATCTTATGGCCCTTAATAGTGGTCCGATAAAGCTACCCGTATATTAGTCTGTGCACTGCTCTAAGCAGTCTCTGTCTAGTATGTAGTTGGTTTAGGTAAATTGCAGCATTTTGAAGGAAACCAAGCTGGCTGCTTTTGCTTGTTTAGCCTTTCTAGAGACCAGCAGAACTTTGCAAACAAGTTTACAGCAAAAGAAAGAAAAAAATAAAAAAAAATAAAAATCGGTGTATATTGCAATGGCTATATATATGATCACATTTTCTTTGTTTTCTTGTTATCCTTTTGTTGAAAAGCAGGAAGGTACGCTTAGGAGTGTGCACGTGTCTGCAGCAATATTAGCAAGAGCACTAGATGGCAGCATTATTTCCAGTCATGTAGTGCTCCAAACATGTGCACGCTACCTATCTAGATATCTCTTCAACAAAGAATAACATGAGAACAAAGCAAATTTGATAATGGAGTAAATTGCAAACTTTTTTTTAAAATTGTAAGTTCTATCTGAATTATGATAGAATAGTTTTGGGTTTCCTGCCCCTTTAAACATTTCATATTACGATCTCAAAGTGTTTTATGTCCTTTTTAAAACGCGAACAATGCTGCAGCTGAGCCGTCTGGTTAGATGAACAATGTTAAAGACGCAAAGTGATTTCTTTAGTAATTTACCTTGCACAGTATGTTACACATATAGGGGCCGATTTATCAAGGGCAGAATAGCCCCTGATGCCCCTGTTTCCGCACGAGCCTTCAGGTTTGCCGGAAACAGCAAAGACTGCTGCTCCTTAACTGGTCCGCTGCATCTGAGGCTGCGGACATCCGTCCTCTCGATCCTATACGATCGGGCTGATTGACACCCCCTGCCTGCTAGCGGCCAATCTGCAGGGGGGCGGCATTGCACAAGCAGTTTACCAGAACTGCTTGTGCAATGTTAAATGCTGACAGCGTATGCTGTCGGCATTCAGCGATGTCTGTCGCATATGATACGCTACAGCGTATCATGTCGGACAGACATTGATAAATCGGCCCCATAGCCTCTAAATACTTATGAATATTATAAATTAGCAATCTGTTAGTGCGAAGAATCTGTCCAATAAATTCAAAGAATTTGCTGCTAGAGGTTTGTGTATTTAATTACTCTTAATATTTCCTGATTCTGCATTTTATTATTACATTTTAATAAATGTATTCGCTTATACATTCCAGTGCACAAATAAATGAATGTGAATTCAAGCGATCCAGAACAGCCATTTATTTTGTTTGTTTTATTTGATCGTCTTGAGAATTGGTAGACGTAATGTGAATTTGATATTAGCAAGGGTGTTCATGTAAATAACAATGCAAGCGTTGCTTTTACACCATGCTAATTATCGCTATTATACTGTTCAAAACACTCAGCTGTTAAAGCCGAGATACTGCCAGGGATAATGAGCAATTTGCTCAAGCTGACAAAAATATACAACCACCACTGAAGACATATAGGTGGAATAATATAAAGCGAGCTAGTCGGGATGATAAATTGCACTAACATTTCGTAACTCTGATATATTTTCTCATCAGTAACAGAATTGATCAGTTGCCATGTGTAAGATGCTAAGTGATAAACCAATTTAAGTACTTTGTTCCCACCAGGACCTGGAATCTTACAATGTATAGACCCAGTGGGGCAACATGATATGTAAGATTCAGTGATGCACTCCAAATATTTCTCTCTAAACAGCAATGTGATTACAGTGGTTTAGTGCAATGCTGACATATAAATAAATGTGATTATACAAATATAACAATTATATTTGTATTATATTTGTATTATTAATATGAAACCCAATTTTTTCCCTCATGATTCAGACAGAGCATGCAATTTTAAGCAACTTTCTAATTTACTCCTGTTATCAAATTTTCTTCGTTTTCTTGGTATCTTTATTTGAAAAGCAGGAATCTAAGCTTAGGAGCCAGCACATTTTTGGTTCAGCACCTGGGTAGCGCTAAATGTAGCCACCAATCAGCAAGCGCAACCCAGGTGCTGTCCCCCCTGCCTCCCGCTTCCCTCCCACCGGCACCAGCAGATGATCATTACAGATCGGACACACACAGTGTCACTGTCTGCAACGATCTGGCATCTGCCTTCATATGGAACTGGAGCACGGTCGGTTTCCATATGCAGACAGATTCCTGCAGCTCAGGAATGTTATGCGGTTGATGTCATATTGGGTTAAAGAATTAATCACTTTGCTACTGGGAAGTTCAAAGAAAAACTTGCTCAAAGTACCCGAGAATATTTTAAATGTTTGCCACCACTCCGTTTAAACAGAAAAAAAGCCTTTGTTTTTTTATATACCTATGAGAATTTATATATATATATGTTACGGGTAGAGTAAGAAATCCGGGTAAAGCCCAATGTACTATAATTCCCCCATCTACCCTGTTTTTTTTCCTTCGCCTGGGGGGTTGAAGGTGGGCTTTGCCCCCCTTGAAGCCCCCAGGCGGAGGCAAAAAAAGATAGTGAAGATGGGGAATTAAAGTGCACCGTATATATGTTTAATGCGATGACTCGATGAGTATGATCTTACATAGGGCTTTACCCACAGCCGCTTGGGTAATGTCTGTTTTACCCGGGTAATCCTAGGATTACCCAATATCTGACTTTACTCATATGAATCAGATAGAGCAGGTCATTTTCAGACACTTTTAAATTCACTTGTATTTTCAAATGTGCTTTGTTCTCTTGGTATCCCTTGTTAAAAATAATACACACATATCCTACACTAGTGGAAGCTGATGCTAATTGGTGCCTGCTCACATTTGTCTCTTGTGATTGGATAACTAGATCTGTTCAGCTAGCTGCCAGTATTGTAGTGATGTTCCTTCAACAAAGGATAACAAGAGAATTAAGTAAATGTGATTATAGAAGTAATTCAGAAAGTTGTTTAAAATGGTATGTTCTATCTGAATCATAAAATACAATTTTGGGGTTTACTATCCCTTTAATGCTCGTCAGGCATGTTATTGTCCGCTTATAAAGCTGTGGGATTTCTTTTTTATTAGGCATAGGTGTCTACTTTTTATCAGTCAATGAGCAATCAGGCCTCGAGGCCCAGTTGCACTTCCTGCTAGTTTCAAAATCAAAATAAACAGCTTAGACTTAACCTTTTTTTCATGCAAAAAAATATTGTTAACATATAAATAGTGCGCTTTCTTATGCATAACATTTTTTTAAATGTACATGAAACCAAAAAAAAATAATCAGAATTCCGATAGAACATAAAATTATTTTAAACAACTTTCCAATTTACTTCTGTTATCAAATGTTCTTCATTCTCTTGGTATCGTTTGTTGAAGAGCAGCACTGCACTACTGGGACCTAGCTGAACACATTGGTTGAGCCAAAGACAAGAATCATATATGTGCAGCCTCCAACCAACTCGCAGTAGAGTATCGCTGCTCCTAAACCTACCTATGCTTTTCAACAAAAAAATGCCAAGAAAATTAAGCAAATTAGATAAAAAAAGTAAAATTGTATGCTCTATCTAAATCATGAAAGAAAAAGTTGGGGCTTCGTGTACCTTAAAGGGACACTGAACCCCAGTGTTTTCTTTCATGATTCAGATAGAGCCCTTACATTTTAATCAACTTTCTAATTTACTCCTATTATTAATTTGTCTTCGTTCTCTTGCTATCTTTATTTTAAAAGCAAGAATGTAAATCTTAGCAGCCAGCCCATTTTAGGTTCAGCACCATGGATAGCGCTTGCTTATTGGAGGCTGACATTTACCCACCAATAAGCAAGCATAGCCCAGGTTCTCAACCAAAAATGGGCCGGCTCCTATGCATCACATTCTTGCTTTTTAAATAAAGATAGCAAGAGAACGAAGAAAAAATGATACTAGGAGTAAAATAGAAAGTTGCTTAAAATTGCATGTTCTATCTGAATCATTAAAGAAAAAATTTGGGTTTAGTGTCCCTTTAAGTAAAGGAACATGACAGTGAAAAGTCTGCTGGAGCTGTGCACTAAAAGGGTTAATGTGGGTCCCTCCTACATTACTGCAGAGAAAAAACTATTGCAATCACATTCTGGTTATGGCAACATTTTCAAATGAAGTTAAAGGGACATGAAACCCAATTTTTTTCTTTCATGATTTAGACAGAACAAACCATTTTAAACAACTTTCCTATTTACTTCTATTATTTAATTTACTTCCATCTCTTGTTATCCTTTGCTGAAAGGTTTATCTAGGAAAGCTCAGGAGCAGCAAAGAACCTACTTTTATAGCTGCTAATTGGTGGCTGCATATAGATACCGATTGTGATTGGCTCACCCATGTCTTCAGTTAGAAACCAGTAGTGCATTGCTTCACCTTCAGCAAATGATACCAAGAGAATGAAGGAAATTTGATAATAGAAGTAAACTAAAAAGTTGTTTAAAATTGTACGTTCTACCTAAATCATAAAATATTTTTATGGGGTTTCATGTCCCTTTAATTGGCAGCCCAGTTAACCAATGGGGTTACATTTCTAACAAGAACCGTATCAGCCTAAAGCACCTACCCCACTCAGATGTTATTCTCCCGCACCATACACTGGTCATATTATTATTAGCAGGTATTTGTAGAGCGCCAACAGATTCCGCAGCACTGGAATATTCTCACAACTCACCTTATCAAATGATTTATCTACAGACAAATCCTGCAGGCTTTAAAGGGCCACTAAACCCCAAATCTTTCTTTCATGATTCAGATAGAGAATAGAAATTTAAACAACATTACAATTTACTTCCATTATTTATTTTGCTTCATTTTTTAAATATCCTTAGTTGAAGAAAAAGCAATGCACATGGTGAGCCAATCACACAAGGCTTCTATGTGCAGCAACCAATCAGCAGCTGGTGAGCATATCTAGATATGCTTTTCATCAAAGAATATCAAGAGAATAAAACAAATTAGATAATATAAGTAAATTAGAAAGATGTTTAAAATTGCATTCTCTTGCTAAATCATAAAAGAAAAAATGTGGGTGGAATGTCCCTTTAAGAGTGGATTTTATAATGAAATCGTCAGATAAAAGCTTCTATAGGATAGTGACACAAGATCTGTGCCCTCACCTGCAGTAGCCATTTATGATTCTTCCGGACACAACGCGAGTCAGCGGTTTCCACTTCTTTGCATCGCCTTCCACAGGCGCTCCCAGCAGTACCACGTCCTCAATGATCCCCTCAGAGCCTAGTAAATGGGGGGGGGGCATTAGAAGTAGGCCATTAATTTGTGTCCCTTAGCAATGGAATCTGCTGTGTGCTAATGTAAGACAAACATTCTTAGTCCTTTGTTGCAATGCAGAGAGCTGACACCAGAAGTTAAAGGGACATCAAACCTTATTTTTCTTTCACGATTCAGATAGAGAATACAATTTAAACAACTTTCTAATTTACTTCTATTATCTAATTTGTTTCATTCTTTTGATATTATTTGTTGAAGCAATGCACTACTGGTTTCTAACGGAACACATGGGTGAACCAATAACAGTCAGTATATACTGTATATGCAGCCACCAACCAGCAGTGAAAACCTAGGTTCTTTGCTGCTCCTGAGCTTACCTAGATAAACCATTCAGGAAAGGATAACAAGAGAAGGAAGCAAATTAAATAATAGAAGTAAATTGGAAATGCTCTATCTGAATCATAAATGTCTAATTATAACTTTACTGTCCCTTTAAACGACTTTGTAATTTATCTCTATTATCAAATATCCTTTGCTCTCTTGGTATCTTTTGTTGAGCAGGGAGGTAACGTCAGGAGCGTGCACGTGTCTGGAGCACTATATGGCAGCAGTTTTGCAAGAATATTATCCATTTGCAAGAACACTAGATGGTAGCACTATTTACTGTCATGTAGTGTTCCAGATGCCTACCTAGGTATCTCTTCAACAAAGAATGTCATGGGAACAAAGCAAATTTGATAATAGAAGTAAATTGGAAACTTTTTTTTAAAATTGTATAATCTGTGTGAATCACAATAAAAAATATTTGCTTTTCATATCCCTTTAAATCATATTTTCAAATATGTTTCAACCCCATAGGAACCCTATTGCAGCTTATTATATTATTTAGATTTATTTAGTGTAGATGTTTTTATAAATCATAAGGACAAATAACAAAGAAAGAGAATCAAAGTAAAAATGTGATGTCATTCCCCCAGAAGCATTTTTATAAGGAAAATAAAACAACACTGCAAAATACATTCATTCATTATATAGCTTTGGTAGCATAGTTTACAAGAGTAATTCAGGAATAAACCACTTTAAAAGTCCTTGTGTAATCCATGATCCTGGTCCCCTTTGTTGCGGCAGATTAAAGACAGATGTAAATGTGCTACCCAATCTCTGTGTAGAATGTTACAGGGTCAGTTAAAGGGACAGTCAACTCAAACATTTTTATTGTTAAAAAAGACAGATAATCCCTTTATTACCCATTCCCCAGTTTTTCATAACCAACACAGTTATATTAATATACTTTTTACCTCTGTGATTACTTTGTATCTAATCCTCTTCTGACAGCCCCCTGATCACATTACTTTTAATTTATTATCTAATGACTTGCATTTTAGCCAATTAGTGCAGTGTTGTGCAGAACCCACAGGCGTGAGCACAATGTTATCTTTATAGCTCACATGAACTAGCAGTATCCTGTTGTGAAAAGCAAATAAAAAAGCATGTGATAAGAGGCTGTCTTTAGTGGCTTAGAAACAGGCAGAAATGTAGAGGTTTTAATATTACAAAGTATATTAATATAACAATGTTGGTTGCGCAAAGCTGGGGAATGGGTAGTAAAGGAGTTATCCATCTTTTTAAACAATAACAATTTTAGTGTTGACTGTCCCTTTAAACTGCAGCATTCTTTAGTAAAATGGAGGCACTGCTGAGCATTTACATTCACAACCAGAATGAAATCTTTGCTGCACATAAACATACAGCAAACCAAAATACACTAAATTGTCAGTGAACACAAGTAAGATGTAATATGTAGCTGGGGATGAATAGCAGATAAGTAATGGTTATTTTATAGTATTTATTTGCATTGTATAGTTCCCCTAACTGTGAAGGAGTAACACAAATTCCTGCAGCTTTGTCTCTGGTTGCTTTACCTGATTCTTGAGCCAGCTCTTGCAAACAAAAGTAAATAACTCTTGCTCCCAGACTGAAGCCGATTAACGTCACAGGTCGCCGTCCCTTGAAAAGCAAAAAAAAAAAAAAAAGAGAGAGAGAGAGAGAATCTTAGTATTGTTAATACAATTGTTAGCATTAATACAATTCTTAAAGGGACAGCTAAAGCAATTAATTTGATAAAACGTATCTTATTTGCTCTTACATCAGCTGCACAGCAGGATAAAACAAAAACTACATCAAAATATGTGCATTGTATTAAAGGGCAATAATAATCAAAAAATGAAATGCTCTAATTCGTTAAAGCCTTTGCTACTATGTATTTAACCCTCATAAAACGGATGAATGGATGAATTGCATTCGTACTAGCTAATTTTTAGGTGTGTTTTAGATGATAAATAGGGGCATTAAATCGAGTGCGCAGTTTTAGGCGCACACATAAGAGAACTTCAACGATAAATCTTGCTCTAAGAGTGAGAGGGCTGTGGATATCTCTTGAGAACTATGAGACATCTGAGTTTGCAGTAATGCTCCTAATAGTCTTGAGCGTACCTCATACTGTTCTGGAGAGGCGCTAATTTCTACAAATACACACACATGCCAAAAGGAAAGCAAATTTGAAATTTAGAAATAGAAGCAAACCAGGATGTTGTTTTTTTTTTAAACTCTACATTTTGGGGCCCATTTATCAAGCTCCGCCAGAAACACCAGTTATGAAGCAGCGGTCTAAAGACTGCTGCTCCATAGCCTGTCCGCCTGCTCTGAGGAGGCGGACAGAAATCGCGTGAAATCAACCCGATCCAATACGTTCATTTGATTGAAACCCCCTGCTAGCGGCTGATTGGCCGCGAATCTGCAGGGGTGGCGTTGTACCAGAAGTTCACAAGAGCTGCTGGTGCAATGCTGAATGCGGAGAGCGTATTGCTCTCCGCATTCAGCGATGTCTGTCGGACCTGATCCGCTGATCGGATCATATCGAACAGACATTTCATAAATAGGTCCCTCTATCTGAATCATGAAAGTTTAATTTTGACTTACATGTTCGTTCAACATACGTTTATGATTCTCAAGAAGTCAAATAGAGCATTTATAGCTAATAAAAAAGATGCCTGCAATATTGTAAAGTTGTTAAAAATATAGAATTAATAAAAATAAAATATTATATAATTAAATAAATATATATAAATTGCCAATATAATTCTTTAACAGTGTAAGCAGTATACATAAATATATTGCCTATCTGAAGAGGCTATATGAACATCTGCATTGTAGTATTTATTTTTATTTATAGCAGAATTCTTCAAACCACTGGTTGTGACCCATTACTGGGTCGCAACATCATGTTTACTGGTGTATGTGTTATACTCACACTCTCATATAACAAATACACCACACATTCGCATACAACACACTCACAATGTTTATTGTGAGTGTGTTGTATGCGAATGTGTGGTGTATGTGTTATATGAGAGTGTGAGTGTGTGTCGAATGAGTGTATGTGGTGCGTGTTGTATGAGAGTGTACGTGGTGTGTGAGTGTGTGTGTTGAATGAGAGTATATGTGGTGCTTGTTGTATGAGAGTGTACATGGTGTGTGTTGTATGAGATTGTCTGTGTGTTGTATGAGAGCATGTGTGTGTTGTATCAGAGTGTGTGTGCGTTGTATGAAAGCGCATGTGCGTTGAATGTAAGTGAGTGCGTTGTATGAGTGTGTGCATTGTATGAGTGTGTGTGTGTTATATGAGATTGTGTGTGGTATGTTGTATCAGTGTGTGTGGTGCGAGTTGTTTGAGAGTGTATGTGTGTTGTTTGAGAGTGTGTGTGAGTGTTATTACATTTCACAATACTTTCAAGTTTGACTACAATCAGGAATAAAATATGCACACATTTTAGTCACTTTGACAAAAATTGCAGCTATCTTGTATGTTACTTCAGAAATTTTCAGACCAATCAAAATTGGGTCACAAAGGTATTTGGTATCATTACACTGGGTCTTGGCAAAAAAAGCCTGGCTTATAGTTTCTTAATAAAATGAATTTAATTCCTAGGAGTGAATGTCTAACCTGCTACACACAAGATATTTAATACATCCATAGATTTTACAATGCTTTTTGACAACAAAGTCATTTAAATGTGATATACAGGTCACCTGGTGATTTACAATTCAATACACATAGTTTGTCTTCCGTAAATTATTATTGTGATAATAGCTTATTTGTAAAGCATTAACAGATACTGTAACATTGGGTAGAGGTATACAATGACACAATACTTCCTCTCTCTAGTTCCCTTGGTGCATTCAACTACTCTGTATTCTGCTAACCATTCTGTTACTAAGGCAATCATATTTGTTACACTTGCAATTTCTATATTTAAATGAAAAAAACATGAATATCGCGTTCTACCAAAAGGCGGACGTTTACCAACTGCCATATCTAGGTTTTTTTCCTGTTGCTATAATTATATTTACACCTACCTACGATCAGTACTCAGATGCAACCCCTTTTGGACAATATTTGAAGATTCCTATATTTTTTTATCCATTGTAACAAAAGATTTGGTTAAAAAAACAAACACCTAAAGATGCTACACTTTAGACAAATCAGTTGCCGGTGTACATTAAAGGGACACGGATATTAACGTTATTATTTATAATTCAGACCAAGAAATTTAAATAAAATAAAACTTTTGAATTTACTTCCGTTTTTCTCTGTTGAAGATTAGTGCTTTCTATTAGAGCATACTGATATAGACTCAGGAGTATGTGGTGCATTTACTAAAGTGCATGCTATGCAGATAAGCAGACAGTCTCCTAAAAAACAATACACTGGTCCATGTGCCAGTAACCTGATGATGTGGCAATGAGACAAAACAATGATTATTTCCTGCTTGATAATAGGGTAGAAACACGTTCCAGTCTCTGGAAGGACAGCTAAAAACCCCGGAAACTGCTGAGCCATATCCCATGCTGGAACTGCTGTGGTCTGGAGCTGGAAGCTGGGCAGCTTTGCTGTCAAACACACGGCCGTACCCGGATAAATGGTAAAAGGAGACTACAGCTCAGGACATCTTTTAAGGGTGAAACGAAAACCCCCAGGTAGACTCTTGTCTGGCTATAACCGGTTTTAGCAAACTTTTTTCGGTAACATTGTACGAGCATCACATATACAAAGGGTAATATTGTTTTAAGGACTTTGTTCCAAGGATATATATAACATATCGTGGCCGGACTGTTATCCGACTGACGCTTTTCCGACGGACATTTGTCCGACGGACAATATTCCGAAAGACATTTATCCGGCTGCTGGGTGGGAATGAAGCTTAAAAATCACGGTTTTATAACATTTTTAATAGTGGACTGACAAAAGACAATTAAATCAACTTATATATAACATTTATAACATTTTTAATAGTGGACTGACAAAAGACAATTAAATCAACTTATATATAACATATTAATTATAATATTATAATTATAATAATTATATTATGTGTTAAAAGTACATCGTGAGGGTAGGGACCCATGGATAGGTTCCCAGAGGCGGTTGCGGCGCCCGAGTCACTGATTGTAACAGAAAATTTTGGATCGTATCTGCCCTCGGCCGAATGTATCTTGATTTATTTAAGTAAATCTTATATATTATGTGCTATTGCCTTTAAAAAGTCTAATCTTGAGTATTCACTGTATTTTTCTAAAACTTTCATTATCCTGTTGTTTATGATTTCATATTTTTTTTTGGGTTTTCTCAGTTCAACTCCAGAATCAATTTTTTCAATTGTTAACTCCCATTCTGCTTGTTCTTTTCTTATTTTTGAAACTAGTCTGCAAATGCTTGGGTGGGTTATAGACATTCGTTGGTCAAATGCTCTGTGCCATCCTTCTAGAGAGTTGTTTGTTCTAGGTAACCCTAGTTTTGTTCTTTCAAAAGTGTTCCACATCGTAATATCGAAAGTAGGTTTTCTTCTTGTACCTTCTTGTAGTTCGCCAATCCAGGTTTTTTCAAAATAATTTAAAAATTCAGATAAAATGTTACTGTTTTGTTTTTCTATTGATTTTACAAAGTCATTAAATGTTTCAACTACATCTTCCACTGGCACAAATGCTAATGCTTCTAATCATTTTATGATCAGAGCATTTTTTTCATTATTATACCATATTTTTAAGCCCAAAGATTGTATTTTTCTCCACAGGCATTGGGAAAAATGGAAAAAGCATCCATAAATTATTGTATTTTGTAAAAAATTTGTCATGCAATTTATTGCTGCTCTTTCAAAATCTACAGTAATTGATATAGGATTGATATCTGGATTTTTTTCTTTTATAATACTAAAAATTAAATTATAAGTTTCCTGATTTTTATTTTTTGATATGCAGTATACTAATGGTATGGTATGGTTATCTTCTATTAAAACATGCATTGTATACAACTGAAAACCTAAAGGAGCTGAGTCAAATGTTCCGTCACAGAGCCAGTGTTGTTTTTTTGAAAGAAGATCTACATTTTTTTTAGTAGACAGAATGATTAAATTTTCACTTTCGTACATGATGAAATCTTCTCCTCTGGTTGTTTTTCTTAAATCATCATTTAAAATGTTTCCATTTGGTGTTGTTCGATGTCGATGTACCATTCTGGCAAGAGTTTCTTTTTTAGGTAGAGCTCCTGCTGCTTCAAGGGGGAAATTAGATGTGCAATTTTGTATTATGCTTGATGTTACTTCTTCTGAATTTTTAGCAACTTCTTTTATTTTTTCATTTGTTTTCATAGATAAAATTCTTGCTGCATTAGGTGGATGTGAATGATTTGATGCATCTTTTTCAATTATATCATTAATGGTTTTTAGCCTTCCTCCACAAAAACCTTTTTTTTCACATCTCCAATATGTGACATTTTCTTTTTTTTTGTCTACAATGTATGCATAACCTTCATATAAAATTTTTCTTCCTCCTTTACACGTCTTTATGAACTCCATTTTTTTAATTTGATGTTTTTTTTAAATTTATTTATTTAAGTGTTTGTGTTGTTTTTTTTACCTCAGTAGCCACAATATATATTTAAATTTTCCGCTTTTATACTGATGACAATTATGCAATTACGTGATTGCGTGATTGTGCTGTTCGGCGTGCAGTCGGAAGCAGTGTATATCGGACATATGTCTGACGGACGAATGTGTTTCGGCATTTTGTCCGTCGGAATTTTGTCCGAGCACCATAACATATAAACATAGAATATGACGGTAGATAAGAACCAAAAGGCCCATCAAGTCTACGCATATTACATGTTACTTTTTCCTTAGGATAGCCTTATGCATGTCCCAGGCATTTATGAATTCCTGTACAGTCCTTGTTTTTACCACCTCAGATAGACGTTTATTCCATAAATCCACCTCCCTTTCTGTAAAAAAATACTTCCTCGCATTTCTCCTGAATTTGCTACCCTCTTTATTAAGTCCCTTCATATATTTGAAGGTTTCTTTCAAGTCACCTCTTTCCCTTCTATCCTCTAAACTATAGATATTTAGGTCATAGAGTCTTTCTTTGTACGGTTTATACATTAGACCGTGTACTATTTAGTAGCTTCCTTTGGACAGTTTCTAGTTTATTTATATCCTTCTGAAGATACGGCCTCCAGAACTGTACACAATACTCAAGATGAGGCCTAACTAGTGATCTGTAAAGTGTCATAAGAAACTTGCTATTTCTGCTACTTCAATTAGAAGAAAATGTTCTTTGTATCGTTAATATATATATATATATATACCTATATGTGTATATATATATATATATATAGTTATATTAGGTATAGATATATATTTTACAAACAAATTATATATATATATATATATCTCTAGTGTTATATTAGGTATATATATATTACAAACACATTATATATATATCTCTAGTGTTATATTAGGTATATATATATATATATATATATTACAAACACATTATATATATATATATATAGTTATATTAGGTATAGATATATATTTTACAAACAAATTATATATATATATATATATATATATATATATCTCTAGTGTTATATTAGGTATATATATATATATATATATATATATATTACAAAAACATTATATATATATATATATAAAGAACATATTCTTCTATGTGAAGAACATTGGAATGTAAAATATTCATAACTAGCCTCGGGTTTAGTGCTGTAGGTCTTACTCAGCTTCAAGTTAGCGTGCGAGTGATAAGTGTTATTTTTTTAAAGAGTGCTCTATTGAAGTTTATGAGAAGTTAACTTTATCGCAATATCAAGTCCTGAAGTAAGCGTGAATCATGCACAAACAGTTTACTTTCAACTTGTAATACGCACGCTAACCTACCCGCATAAAGAAAGTTTACTTTGAGCAGTGTTTGCGTGCCACTTGTAATCTGGCCCAAGATATTTGGATAATGACTTTTTCCTTAATTCATGTGCCACTCGATGTATCATATAATTATGTTTTATTTGGTGTTTTTAAGATTGATGCATTTATTGAAGATTATTAATTAGAATTACTAATTAATTGATATTTATATATTGTATGAATTTTCCCTATAGATATTTTAGTTATATTATTTTATCCCTTGCTACAAATAGATGGTGTTGCAGGTCGCACTGTAGTAGGAGATAATGTGTGTGATGTGAGAATGAGACAATACCACTCTGGATCACATGCACATGAAAAGTCAGCACCATGCTCTGGTAGCATTTCCCTTGCTAAGCAATAAGCCTAGTCATATCATTCTATTTGCTCCATAATCTTCATATCCCCATCCCTGTTATGCAACCTTTGCGCTGTTGTTCATTTTGAACGTGTCCAGTCATTTTAATAAAGCTACGTTAGTCAGCAGCGTACAAGGTACAGTTTTCAACCTTTATTTCTTCTGCTACAAAATACAGGGAAAGGACAGCTGTTAAAAATAGCCACCTAACTTAAAGGGATACTAAACCCAATTTTTTTTCTTTAATGATTCAGATAGACCATGCAATTTTAAGCAACTTTCTAATTTACTCCCATTATAATTTTTTCTTCATTCTCTACCTATCTTTATTTAAAAAACATCAATGTAAAACTTAAAGGGACACTAAACACTAAATAAATGCTAGATAGAATGATGCATTCAAAGAAAAAATTAGTCTGAGAATAACACGTAGAAGCATTTTTTTACATTTTCATTAACTGTTTAAATATTGAGAAAATAAGGGTTAAGTTTTAGTGTTTATAAAACTATGGGAGCTGCCATGTTGTAACTTAGGTTACCTTCTGTGCTGTGGCCAATTAGAGACAGTTATAAATAGGTCACTAGAGTGTGCAGCCAATGGCTGTGTGGAATATAACAGTGTTCTGCACTTCCATTTCTAACAGGAACTAAAAAGTTCACAATTTCAGAATGGACTTACAGAAAAAGGGGACTAAATAAATCACGATTTATCATTTTAGATTATAACCTCAAAGTGTTTAATGTTCCTTTAAGATCTGGCCCATTTTTGGTTGAGAATCTGGGTTATGCTTGCTTATTGGTTAGCTAAATGTAGCAACCAATAAGCAAGCGCTATCCAGGGTGCTGAACCTAAAATGGGCTGGCCCCTAAGCTTTAAATTCCTGCTTTTTAAATAAAGATAGCAAGAGAATGAAGACAAATTGATAGTAGACGTAAATTAGAAAGTTGCTTAAAATTGCATGCTCTATCTGTATCATTAAAGAAAAAAATTCGGTTTAGTATCCCTTTAAAGCGTCATAAAACACAATACGAATACGTACAATACTTTCTTTCATGTAATTAGCAAGAGTCCATGAGCTAGTGACGTATGGGATATACATTCCTACCAGGAGGGGCAAAGTTTCCCAAACCTTAAAATGCCTATAAATACACCCCTCACCACACCCACAATTCAGTTTTACAAACTTTGCCTCCGATGGAGGTGGTGAAGTAAGTTTGTGCTAGATTCTACGTTGATATGCGCTCCGCAGCAGGTTGGAGCCCGGTTTTCCTCTCAGCGTGCAGTGAATGTCAGAGGGATGTGAGGAGAGTATTGCCTATTTGAATGCAGTGATCTCCTTCTACGGGGTCTATTTCATAGGTTCTCTGTTATCGGTCGTAGAGATTCATCTCTTACCTCCCTTTTCAGATCGACGATATACTCTTATATATACCATTACCTCTGCTGATTCTCGTTTCAGTACTGGTTTGGCTTTCTACAAACATGTAGATGAGTGTCCTGGGGTAAGTAAATCTTATTTTCTGTGACACTCTAAGCTATGGTTGGGCACTTTGTTTATAAAGTTCTAAATATATGTATTCAAACATTTATTTGCCTTGACTCAGAATGTTCAACTTTCCTTATTTTTCAGACAGTCAGTTTCATATTTGGGATAATGCATTTGAATTAATCATTTTTTCTTACCTTCAATTTGACTCTTTTTTCCCTGTGGGCTGTTAGGCTCGCGGGGGCTGAAAATGCTTCATTTTATTGCGTCATTCTTGGCGCAGACTTTTTTGGCGCAAAAAAAATCTTTTTGTTTCCGGCGTCATACGTGTCGCCGGAAGTTGCGTCATTTTTTGACGTTATTTTGCGCCAAAAATGTCGGCGTTCCGGATGTGGCGTCATTTTTGGCGCCAAAAGCATTTAGGCGCCAAATAATGTGGGCGTCTTATTTGGCGCTAAAAAATAAGGGCGTCGCTTTTGTCTCCACATTATTTAAGTCTTATTTTTTCATTGCTTCTGGTTGCTAGAAGCTTGTTCTTTGGCATTTTTTCCCATTCCTGAAACTGTCATTTAAGGAATTTGATCAATTTTGCTTTATATGTTGTTTTTTCTCTTACATATTGCAAGATGTCTCACGTTGCATCTGAGTCAGAAGATACTACAGGAAAATCGCTGTCTAGTGCTGGAGCTACCAAGCTAAGTGTATCTGCTATATTTTTTGGTATCTGTTTCTCCAGCTGTTGTTTGTATTGCATGTCATGACAACCTTATTAATGCAGATAACATTTCCTTTAGTACTGTTACATTACCTGTTGCTGTTCCGTCAACATCTAATTTTCAGAGTGTTCCTGATAAACATAAGAGATTTTATTTTTTAAATCCATTAAGAAGGCTATGTCTGTTATTTCTCCTTCTAGTTTACATAAAAGTCTTTTAAAACTTCTCTTTTTTCAGATAAATTTTTAAATGAACATCATCATTCTGATACTGATAATGGTTCTTCTGGTTCAGAGGTTTCTGTCTCAGAGGTTGATGCTGATAAATCTTTGTATTTGTTCAAGATGGAATTTATTCGTTCTTTATTTAAAGAAGTATTAATTGCATTAGAAATAGAGGATTCTGGTCCTCTTGATACTAAATCTAAACGTTTGAATAAGGTTTTTAAATCTCCTGTAGTTATTCCAGAAGTGTTTAATCTCCCTGATGCTATTTCTGAAGTAATTTCCAGGGAATGGAATAATTTGGGTAATTCTTTTAATCCTTCTAAACGTTTAAGCAATTATATCCTGTGCCATCTGACAGATTAGAGTTTTTTTGGGGACAAAATCCCTAAGGTTATGGGGCTGTCTCTACTCCTGCTAAATGTGCTACTATTCCTACGGCAGATAGTACTTCATTTAAGGATCCTTTAGATAGGAAAATTGAATCCTTTCTAAGAAAAGCTTACTTATGTTCAGGTAATCTTCTTAGACCTGCTATATTTTTAGCGGATGTTGCTGCAGCCTCAACTTTTTGGTTAGAAGCTTTAGCGCAACAAGTAACAGATCATAATTTTATAGCATTATTATTATTATTCTTTTTATTGGTGATACCATCTTTTGATATCATTAGAGTTGATGTCAGGTATATGTCTCTAGCTATTTTAGCTAGAAAAGCTTTATGGATTAAACTTGGAATGCTGATATGTCTTCTAAGTCACCTTTGCTTTCCCTTTCTTTCCAGGGTAATAAATTATTATCTCAACTGTTTCTGGAAGGAAGGGAACTTTTTTACCAAAGGATAAAAAATCTAAGGTAAATTTAGGTCTAATAATCATTTTCGTTCCTTTCCTCATGATAAGGAACAAAAGCCTGATCCTTCATCCTCAGGAAAGGTATCAGTTTGGAAACTATTTCCAGTTTGGAGTATATCCAAGCCTTATAGAAAACCTATAGCCAGCTCCTAAGTACCCATGAAGGTGCGGACCTTATTCCAGCTCAGCTGGTATGGGGCAGATTACGTTTTCTTCAATGTTATTTGGATCAATTCCGTTCTCAATCTCTGGTTTCAGAACATTGTTTCAGAAAGGTACAGAATTGGCTTCAGTTAAGGCCTCCTGCTAAGAGATTTTTTTCTTTCCTGTGTCCCAGTTAACACAGCAAAGGCTCAGCATTTCTGAAATGTGTTTCAGATCTAGAGATGGCTGGAGTAATTATGCCAGTTCCAGTTCTGGAACAGGGGCTGGGGTTTTATTTTATCTCTTCATTGTACCAAAGAAGGTCAATTCCTTCAGACCAGTTCCGGATCTATCAATATTGAATCGTTATGTAAAGATACCAACATTCAAGATGGTTACTGTAGGACTATCCTGCCTTTTGTTTAGCAAGGGCATTATTTGTCTACAATAGAGTTACAGGATGTGTATCTGCATATTCCGATTCATCCAGATCACTTTTAGTGTCTGAGATTCTCTTTTTAGACAAGCATTACCAGTTTTGTGGCTCTACCGTTTGGCCTAGCCTCAGTTCCAAGATTTTTTTTGGTTCTCGGTGCCCTTCTTTCTGTAATCAGAGAACAGGGTTTTGGTATTTCCTTATTGGACGATATCTGGGTACTTGCTCAGTCTTCTCATTTTCAAAGAATCTCATACGAATCGACTTGTGTTGTTTCTTCAAGTTCATGGTTGGAGGATCAATTTACCAATCAGTTCATTGATTCCTCAGACAAGGGTAACCTTTTTAGGTTTCTAGATAGATTCAGTGTCTATGACTCTGTCCTTGTCAGACAAGAGAAGTTTAACATTGATATCAGCTTGTCAAAACCTTCAGTCACAATCATTCCCTTTGGTAGCCTTATGCATGGAAATTTTTAGATCTTAGGACTGCCGCATCAGATGCGATCTCCTTTGCTCATTTTCACATGCGACCTCTTCAGCTCTGTATGCTGAACCAATGGTGCAGGGATTACTCAAAGATATCTCAATTAATATCTTTAAACCGATTATACGACACTCTCTGACTTGGTGGACAGATCACCATCGTTTAGTTCAGGGGGCTTCTTGTTCTTCCGACCTGGACTATAATCTCAACAGATACAAGTCTTACAGGTTGGGGAGCTGTGTGGGGGTATCTGACGGCACAAGGGGTTTGGGAATCTCAGGAGGTGAGATTTCCGATCAATATTTTGGAACTCCGTGCAATTTTCAGAGCTCTTCAGTCTTGGCCTCTTCTGAAGAGAGAGTTGTTCATTTGTTTTCAGATAAACAATGTCACAACTGTGGCATACATCAATCATCAAGGAGGGACTCACAGTCCTCTGGCTATGAAAGAAGTATCTCGAATTTTGGTTTGGGCGGAATCCAGCTCCTGTCTAATCTCTGCGGTTCATATCCCAGGTATGGACAATTGGAAAGCGGATTATCTCAGTCGCCAAACGTTGCACCTGGGCGAATGGTCTTCACCCAGAGGTATTTCCTCAGATTGTTCAAATGTGGGAACTTCCAGAAATAGATCTGATGGCTTCTCATCTAAACAAGAAACTTCCCTGGTATCTGTCCGGATCCCGGGATCCTCGGGCGGAGGCAGTGGATACATTATCTCTTCCTTACAAGTGTCATCCTGCCTCTATCTTTCCGCCTCTAGTTCTTCTTCCAAGGGTATTCTCCAATATTCTAAAGGAATGCTCGTTTGTCCTGCTGGTAGCTCCAGCATGGCCTCACAGGTTTTGGTATGCGGATCTTGTCCGGATGGCCTCTTGCCGGCTGTGGACTCTTCCGTTAAGACCAGTCTTTCTGTCTCAAGGTTCTTTTTTCCATCAGGATCTCAAAACCTTAGTTTTAAGGTGTGGAGTTTGAACGCTTGATTGTTGGTCAAAGAGGTTTCTCTGACTCTGTGATTGATACTATGTGACAGGCTCGTAAATCTGTATCTAGAGAGATATATTATAGAGTCTGGAAGACTTATATTTCTTCAGGATGGTTTAGATAAAGGTTTGTCCGCAAGTTTCTTGTAAGACAAATCTCTGCTCTTTCTGTTCTTTTTCACAGAAGGATTGCTAATCTTCCTGATATTCATTGTTTTGTACAACCTTTTGTTCGTATAAAACTTGTCATTAAGTCAATTTCTCCTCCTTGGAGTTTGAATTTGGTTCTGGGGGCTCTTCAAGCTCCTCCTTTTGAACCCAGGCATTCTTTGGTCGTTATATAACTTTCTTGGAAAGTTTTGTTTCTTTTGGCCATCTCTTCTGCCAGAAGAGACTCTGAATTATCTATTATTTTTTGTGAGTCTCCTTTTCTGATTTTGCATCAGGATAAGGCGGTGCTGCGAACTTCTTTTGAATTTTTTACCTAAGGTTGTGAATTCTAACAACATTAGTAGAGAAATTGTGGTTCCTTCATTATGTCCTAATCCTATGAATTCTAAGGAGAAATCATTGCATTCTTTGGATGCTGTTAGAGCTTTGTAATATTATGTTGAAGCTACTAAGTCTTTCCGAAAGACTTCTAGTCTATTTGTCATCTTTTCCGGTTCTAGAAAAGACCAGAAAGCTTCTGCCATTTCTTTGGCATCTTGGTTAAAATCTTTATTTCATCATGACTATGTTGAGTCGGGTAACACTCCGCCTCAAAGGATTACAGCTCATTCTACTAGGTCAGTTTCTACTTCCTGGGCGTTTAAGAATGAAGCTTCGGTTGATCAGATTTGCAAACCAGCAACTTGGTCCTCTTTGCATACTTTTACTAAATTCTACCATTTTGATGTGTTTTCTTCTTCTGAAGCAGTTTTTGGTAGAAACGTACTTCAGGCAGTGGTTTCAGTTTGAATCTTCTGCTTATGTTTTTTCATTAAATTTTATTCTGGGTGTGGATTATTTTCAGCAGGAATTGGCTGTCTTTATTTTATCCCTCCCTCTCTAGTGACTCTTGTGTGGAAAGATCCACATCTTGGGTAATCATTATCCCATACGTCACTAGCTCATGGACTCTTGCTAATTACATGAAAGAAAACATAATTTATGTAAGAACTTACCTGATAAATTCATTTCTTTCATATTAGCAAGAGTCCATGAGGCCCGCCCTTTTTTGTGGTGGTTTTGATTTTTTTGTATAAAGCACAATTATTCCAATTCCTTATTTTATATGCTTTCGCACTTTTTTCTTATCACCCCACTTCTTGGCTATTCGTTAAACTGAATTGTGGGTGTGGTGAGGGGTGTATTTATAGGCATTTTAAGGTTTGGGAAACTTTGCCCCTCCTGGTAGGAATGTATATCCCATACGTCACTAGCTCATGGACTCTTGCTAATATGAAAGAAATGAATTTATCAGGTAAGTTCTTACATAAATTATGTTTTTCTGCAATGTTGCGGAAAAAACAAAAACAAAAGCTCAACATACTGTCAAAGTGAGTATTTTCTGAATGCAATAACACCATGTTTACTACACTAGCCTTATATGAAGGCACCAATCCAGTCTTGATACTGATCACTTCTGCCCTACTACATAAGAGCCCTCTAGATTCACAAACATTAGAAAGCTTCTCAGTCACTCCAGATTTTGTTTACTAGGAACGGAAAAAGCAATAATAATAAATAATAATAACAATAAACAGAGATGAAACCCCAAAAATGTCTTTCATGATTCAGATAGAATATGCAATGTTAGACATCTTTCCAATTTACATCTGCTATCAAATGTTCTTTATTCTCTTGGTATCATTTGTTAAAAAGCAGGGAGGTGTATCCAGGGGTGTGCAATACTATATGGCAGCAGTTATGAAACAATGTTATACATTTGCAAGAACACCAGATGACAGCACTTTATCCTTCCCACTTATTGTTCCAGACATGTCAATGAAACCTACTTAGGTATCTCTTCAACAAAGAATACCATGAAAATGAAGCAAATTTAGGGTAGAAATAAATTGGATTTTTTTTAAAAAAACAAATGGTATGCTCGGTCTAAATCACAAAAAAAAACATTTTTGGGTTTCATGTCCCTTTAAAGGGACATTATACACTAGCTTTTTCTTTTCATAAATGTTTTGTAGATGATCCATTTATGCAGCCCATACAGTTTTAAAAAAAAAATCATAGTTTTGCTTATTTTTAAATAACATTGCTCTGATTTTCAGACTCCTAACCAAGCCCCAAAGTTTTAGGAGAATACTTATGTATACCTACTCCAGCTTGCTCCTGTTTGTGTAAAGGGTCTTTTCATATGCAAAGGGTGAGGGGTGTGTCTATTTCCCACTTGCAGTGGGTGTTCCAGTAACCTTTTTAACAGAGCTAATCTGGAAGCTTCTAAGTAAGTTTTTAAAAGGTTTAATATTGGAATTTTAGCTCAGTATCCATGCACATTATTCTTTATATAAGTGTCTATTACATGCAGTTATATGAAAATTGGTGTATACTGTCCCTTTAAGTGAATGGGATGTACAGAAATATATAGGGCTTGGAGAGAGTGAAGATCCAACTCCATTTTGTGAATTTAGAGGAGTGTCCCAGTGTCCCAAAGTGTCTTTACATAGATGTGAATGGTGACTGTGTTATCACTGTAAATTTATATGCTTATGTATATACACATATAAACACATAAATATATATGCTTATGTATATACACATATAAACACATAAATATATATGCTTATGTATGTACACATATAAACACATAAATATATATGCTTATGTATATACACATATAAACACATAAATATATATGCTTATGTATGTACACATATAAACACATAAATATATATGCACATAAATATATATGCTTATGTATGTACACATATAAACACATAAATATATATGCTTATGTATATACACATATAAACACATAAATATATATGCTTATGTATGTACACATATAAACACATAAATATATATGCTTATGTATATACACATATAAACACATAAATATATATGCTTATGTATATACACATATAAACACATAAATATATATGCTTATGTATGTACACATATACACACATAAATATATATGCTTATGTATATACACATATAAACACATAAATATTTATGCTTATGTATATACACATATAAACACATAAATATATATGCTTATGTATATACACATATAAACACATAAATATATATGCTTATGTATGTACACATATAAACACATAAATATATATGCTTATGTATGTACACATATAAACACATAAATATATATGCTTATGTATGTACACATATAAACACATAAATATATATGCTTATGTATATACACATATAAACACATAAATATATATGCTTATGTATATACACATATAAACACATAAATATATATATGCTTATGTATATACACATATAAACACATAAATATATATGCTTATGTATGTACACATATAAACACATAAATATATATGCTTATGTATATACACATATAAACACATAAATATATATGCTTATGTATATACACATATAAACACATAAATATATATGCTTATGTATATACACATAAATATATATGCTTATGTATATACACATATAAACACATAAATATATATGCTTATGTATATACACATATAAACACATAAATATATATGCTTATGTATATACACATATAAACACAAATATATATGCTTATGTATATACACATATAAACACATAAATATATATGTATATGTATATACACATATAAACACATAAATATATATGCTTATGTATATACACATATAAACACATAAATATATATGCTTATGTATATACACATATAAACACATAAATATATATGCTTATGTATATACACATATAAACACATAAATATATATGCTTATGTATATACACATATAAACACATAAATATATATGTATATGAGCATATATACATATATATTTTTAATTACTGCCCAATGCTGTGCGACTTACCTCCGCTGCGTTAGGTTCTTTGCAGTGTCTCATGGCATCACAACGAGGCTCCCATTGGAGCCTATGGACGCACGTTCTCGTGAGCGCAAGCCTTCCAGGCTATGCGCACGCAAGGTAGTGTTCGCATTGCGCTTAACTTCTAACACCAGCAAACATTTGTGTGCGCTTGTGTTACTGAGTGGAGCGCAAATATCGCTTTTGCGAAAGCGCAATTTTGCTCTCCACTCGCAATCTAGGCAACATTGTGCATAAACTTATACCATTCTTTCTCTCTCTCTTGAAATAATTCATATTTATACAGAAACTTTATGACTTGTGGTTCAACAGTGACAATTTTTATAAGCTTATCCTAAGCCTGCAGTAAATGAACAACTCAGTGTATAAGGTCTTAGTTAGCCTCTTATGGAGTCTGTGTCTAATTCCGCACAGAAACATTACCCCTTGCACACAGCTGCCTCTTCACCAGAAATTGTGCAGCTAATACCTGGAGATGTTGTTTTGCATAATGAGCAATGTAAAGTATCTCATATAATCCCAACTCAGGAGAGCAAATTACCATTAGCAATAAAGGAACATATGGTCGCTAAAGACAGGAATTAAAATAAGTTCCCAATAACAATGCTACATGAAGTTTTACATTTCACATTGACTGTTATTGTGGTGTATAAAATGATCATGTAAATGACGGGTGTCACTGCTCTGCAGGTGTAAGGATAGTCACTGCTCTGCAGGTCTAGAGATAGTCACTGTTCTGCAGGTCAAGGGATAGTCACTGCTCTGCAGGTCTAGGGATAGTCACTGCTCTGCAGGTCTAGGGATAGTCACTGCTCTGCAGGTCTAGGGATAGTCACTGCTCTGCAGGTCTAGGGATAGTCACTGCTCTGCAGGTCAAGGGATAGTCACTGCTCTGCAGGTCTGGGGATAGTCACTGCTCTGCAGGTCTGGGGATAGTCACTGCTCTGCAGGTCTAGGGATAGTCACTGCTCTGTAGGTCAAGGGATAGTCACTGCTCTGCAGGTCAAGGGATAGTCATGCTCTGCAGGTCTAGGGATAGTCACTGCTCTGCAGGTCTAGGGATAGTCACTGCTCTGCAGGTCAAGGGATAGTCACTGCTCTGCAGGTCTAGGGATAGCCACTGCTCTGCAGGTCTAAGGATAGTCACTACGCTGCCGGTCTAAGGATTGTCACTGCTCTGCAGGTCTAGGGAGTCACTTACAGGTCTAGGGATAGTCACTGCTTTGCAGGTCTAGGGATAGTCACTGCTTTGCAGGTCTAGGGATAGTCACTGCTCTGCAGGTCTGGGGATAGTCACTGCTCTATAAGGATAGTCACTACGCTACAGGTCTAAGGATCGTCACTGCTCTGCAGGTCTAGGGATAGTCACTTACAGGTCTAGGGATAGTCACTGCTCTGCAGCTCTAGGGATAGTCACTGCTCTGCAGGTCTAGGGATCGTCACTGCTCTGCAGGTCTAGGGATCGTCACTGCTCTGCAGGTCTAGGGATCGTCACTGCTCTGCAGGTCTAGGGATCGTCACTGCTCTGCAGGTCTAGGGATCGTCACTGCTCTGCAGGTCTAGGGATCCTCACTGTTCTACGGATAGTCACTGCTCTGCAGGTCTCGGGATAGTCACTGCTCTGCAGGTCTCGGGATAGTCACTGCTCTGCAGGTCTAGGGATAGTCACTGCTCTGAAGGTCTAGAGATAGTCACTGCTCTGAAGGTCTAGGGATAGTCACTGCTCTGAAGGTCTAGGGATAGTCACTGCTCTGAAGGTCTAGGGATAGTCACTGCTCTGCAGGTCAAGGGATAGTCACTGCTCTGCAGATCTGGGGATAGTCACTGCTCTATAAGGATAGTCACTACGCTACAGGTCTAAGGATCGTCACTGCTCTGCAGGTCTAGGGATAGTCACTTACAGGTCTAGGGATAGTCACTGCTCTGCAGCTCTAGGGATAGTCACTGCTCTGCAGGTCTAGGGATCGTCACTGCTCTGCAGGTCTAGGGATCGTCACTGCTCTGCAGGTCTAGGGATCGTCACTGTTCTAGGGATGGTCACTGCTCTGCAGGTCTCGGGATAGTCATTGCTCTGCAGGTCTAAGGATAGTCACTGCTCTGCAGGTCTAGGTCTAGTCACTGCTCTGCAGGTCTAAGGATAGTCACGGCTCTGCAGGTCTAGGGATAGTCACTGCTCTGCAGGTCTAGGGATCGTCACTGTTCTAGGTATGGTCACTGCTCTGCAGGTCTAGGGATTGTCACTGTTCTAGGGATAGTCACTGCTCTGCAGGTCTCGGGATAGTCACCTCTCTATATGGATAGTCACTACACTGCAGGTCTAAGGATCGTCACTGCTCTGCAGGTCTAGGGATAGTCACTTACAGGTCTAGGGATAGTCACTGCTCTGCTGGTCTAGGGATAGTCACTGCTCTGCAGGTCTAGGGATCGTCACTGCCCTGCAGGTCTAGGGATCGTCACTGTCCTGCAGGTCTAGGGATAGTCACTGCTCTGCAGGTCTAGGGATAGTCACTGCTCTGCAGGTCAAGGGAAAGTCACTGCTCTGCAGGTTTAGGGATAGTCACTGCTCTGCAGGTCTCGGAATAGTCACTGCTTTGCAGGTCTGGGGATAGTCACTGCTCTGTAGGTCAAGGGATAGTCACTGTTCTGCAGGTCTGGGGATAGTCACTGCTCTGCAGGTCTGGGGATAGTCACTGCTCTGCAGGTCTGGGGATAGTCACTGCTCTGTAAGTCTAGGGATAGTCACTGCTCTTCAGGTCTGGGGATAGTCACTGCTCTGCAGGTCTGGGAATAGTCACTGCTCTGCAGGTCTGGGGACAGTCACTGCTCTGCAGGTGTAGGGATAGTCACCGCTCTGCAGGTCTAGGGATAGTCACTGCTCTGCAGGTCTGGGGATAGTCACTGCTCTGCAGGTCTGGGAATAGTCACTGCTCTGCAGGTCTGGGGACAGTCACTGCTCTGCAGGTCTAGGGATAGTCACCGCTCTGCAGGTCTAGGGATAGTCACTGCTCTGCAGGTCTGGGGATAGTCACTGCTCTGCAGGTCTGGGGATAGTCACTGCTCTGCAGGTCTGGGGATAGTCAATGCTCTGCAGGTCTGGGGATAGTCATTGCTCTGCAGGTCTGGAGACAGTCACTGCTCTGCAAGTTTAGGGACAGTCACTGCTCTGCAAGTCTAGGGACAGTAACCTCTTTGCATTGCATATATAGAAGTTACCTGTTCTCTTGTCAAAAGTATGTGAGCCAAATGTTTGCCAACTTCTGCTGAGCGGCTGAGACAAACTCCCCAGGGATTATCAATGACGCTGGCTACAGTTATTAGTGATGCCGGCCATGTCAGGGCAGTAACAATACCTGCACAGTAAAAAGAGACAAAGCTTCTATATACAGGGTCACTTACATACCATAAATAACACTCCTCCATACCCTACAGTCATCTTACCCAGCAACCCTCATTCTGTACAGTCATCTTACCCAGCAACCCTCATTCTGTACAGTCATCTTACCCAGGAACCCTCATTCTGTACAGCCATCTTACCCAATAACCCTCATTCTGTACAGCCATCTTACCCAGGAACCTTCATTCCATGCAGCCATCTTAGCCAGTAACCATCATTCCATACAGCCATCTTACCTAGTAACCATCATTCCATACAGCCATCTTACCTAGTAACCATCGTTCCATACAGCCATCTTATCCAGTAACCATCATTCCATACAGCCATCTTAGCCAGTAACCCTCATTCCATACAGCCATCTTACCTAGTAACCCTCATTCCATACAGCCATCTTACCTAGTAACCATCATTCCATACAGCCATCTTATCCAGTAACCCTCATTCCATACAGCCATCTTACCTAGTAACCCTCATTCCATACAGCCATCTTACCTAGTAACCCTCATTCCATACAGCCATCTTACCTAGTAACCCTCATTCCATACAGCCATCTTATCCAGTAACCCTCATTCCATACAGCCATCTTACCTAGTAACCCTCATTCCATACAGCCATCTTACCTAGTAACCCTCATTCCATACAGCCATCTTACCTAGTAACCATCATTCCATACAGCCATCTTATCCAGTAACCCTCATTCCATACAGCCATCTTACCTAGTAACCCTCATTCCATACAGCCATCTTACCTAGTAACCCTCATTCCATACAGCCATCTTACCTAGTAACCCTCATTCCATACAGCCATCTTACCTAGTAACCCTCATTCCATACAGCCATCTTACCTAGTAACCCTCATTCCATACAGCCATCTTACCTAGTAACCCTCATTCCATACAGCCATCTTATCCAGTAACCATCATTCCATACAGCCATCTTATCCAGTAACCATCATTCCATACAGCCATCTTACCTAGTAACCCTCATTCCATACAGCCATCTTAGCCAGTAACCATCATTCCATACAGCCATCTTATCCAGTAACCATCATTCCATACAGCCAACTTACCCAGTAACCCAAATTCACATACACATACAGTCTAAAAACCACTTACCTGATAGGATGGTGTATTTCAGCGCCTCTTGCGCTACCATGTTGACAAGCCCATTCAGCAGGGTATCCAGAGCGTTTCCGAGCTCCCTGAGATATTTGGACTCCCAGGCCAGGCAATACTGTTCTGTTGAATGCAGCAAACTATGCCAAGGGGCAGAGAAACTACCTGGAGGGAACATACAATGCTAATTACAATTACATGATTAAATTATAGTTCTACTAGTTTTATCACGTATTCTAGCGCACCACGCTCTAAACCACATTTGCATGTTACCAAAGCACTTACTTTGATATTATAAAAATTCTTTACTGAATCCATTTTGTGTGTACCGACATATATATCACAAATAAATCATTTAGATAAAGCGCATATGCTGGTGCATAAGACTCTCAGTGATTCGAGTACTTCAGGGAGCTTCAGTCAGATTCAGAAATGCAAGTTTAAAAGCTTTTTGCGCACATTATACAACAGTTAATTCTCATTTTATCTTAGCTTGAAAAAAAGCATTACTAATTGCAGCTGCAGTCATCTATACCACGTTCCATAAATACTATATAGTATCATTCAGCCAGAGATGTGCCTGGGAACAGATTATTTAGCATCTCAAAAATGATGCTTCAAAATTGTAACGTTTGAACAATGGAAGGAATAAAAATGATCTTTCCAGCAGAGCGCTGAGTGTGAGTAGAGACACGGGCAGGTTTGTTGTGGGCGAAAACACCACCTCTTTGGCTCTGTGTCCCTCAAGCTGTCACAGACAGAGGGAGTTGGCAGAAACACGTTCATCACTAAATAAAAACAACAGATATGACTCGATTTTATCTACATGAATCCAGCCACCTCGGTGGAAAGCAGGGGGTTACCTTTGTAGACAGCACAAAGTTTAGAATTCAGAGGTGTGAAGTGAAGAAAAATCGGTGATTGACAAGATTATTAAAAGGGAATGACTATATGGAGTTTAAAGGGACATTCTAATACCTTACATGCTCTAATTTATTACAGCATGTTACATTAGCTTGGCTACCTGTAGTCATGATTACAAGATGAGCACGATTGACAGTACCTGGAGATTATTTTGTACTCAGCCCTATGCAAAAAATACCACTTGATCACCCAAGATCAACTATTCATAGAAATTGGCGTCCTTGAGAGAACAGCACAGACTTTTGGTTTCAGAACAAGAGGTCCACTAAAAATGTTGCCTTATCATAGACTAAACTGTCTCCTGTTTTGTTTATATAAAAACAAATAAATAAATTAACAGCATCTTCTGAAGTGTTGTATTTGTGTGGCTGATTGCATAACTATAATATTGTTTAATTAGCAAATAAAGTTGTCATATTTGCAAACTTTGGGGCTGATGATCTAAAGCTCAGTCTACTAAGGGGGCCACTAAAAATCTCACGTTGGCTATCGCTTGAGCAAAATGTGCACTAAGCTGAACATCAAATACTGGAATTCTTCACTAACTTTAAAGGGATAGTAAAGTCCAAATTAAACTGCTTTGACACCGGAGCGTGTCGTAAGACACTTGAGTGCCCGGACCAGTCACGCTTAACGGCTCTTTTAGGACTTTGTACTTTTCTGGCCCTATCTATCCGTAATGTGCATGCTCGGTAACTACAGTAATCTCTGCAGCTTTTGCCGTCCGGCACGTCCTTTTGATAGCTTGTGGGGTGTGGGGTGGTGCTATCTGATTATCACTTATATCTTTATTAGGTTATGATCGTAGCTCAATAGTCTGTGCTGGATATTTCATTTATGTGTTTTTAACATTTGTGTGTGTTTGCATTTTAGGCTCTTGGGTGGGGGACGGACTCCCACTCTTGCTCCTAGCTTCCTTCCTTTTTTGTAACAAAGCGCAGTTTACTACGAGTGCAGCCTTGCTCTTTCTTTAACAGTTTTAAGTGTTATGGTAACTGTTCTATCTTTTTTATTTAAGTATAAATATTTGAGCCCTTTCCAGTCCAGCATCTGATCAAAGATTATGTCCCTTTACAAACATTTTTTTTTCAATAATAAACCTAGATATTACATTTAAAGGGACAGTCTAGGCCAAAATAAACTTTCATGATTCAGATAGAGCATGTAATTTTAAACAATTTTCCAATTTACTTTTATCACCAATTTTGCTTTGTTCTCTTGGTATTCTTAGTTGAAAGCTTAACATAGGAGGTTCATATGCAAATTTCTTAGACCTTGAAGGCCACCTCTTTTCAGAATGAGTTTTAACAGTTTTTCACCACTAGAGGGTGTTAGTTCACGTATTTCATATAGAAGATAACACTGTGCTCGTGCACGAGAAGTTTTCTGGGAGCAGGCACTGATTGGCTAGACTGCAAGTCTGTCAAAAGAACTGAAATAAAGGGGCAGTTTGCAGAGGCTTAGATACAAGATAATCACAGAGGTTAAAAGTATATTAATATAACTGTGTTGGTTATGCAAAAACTGGGGAATGGGTAATAAAGGGATTATCTATCTTTTAAAACAATAAAAATTCTGGTGTCCCTTTAATATGTATACATTTGAATTAAATAATTTATTATTTGAATATACTTTACTTGCGTTTTGCTGTTCATCTATTCAAGCATTTACACTTTACTTAATTTCCCCAAAAACATTGCGCTCAAGTGCAACACTTAAATCACATAAATGTAAAAAAAAAAGCAAGGTGAAACACTTCACTGACAGACATAGCTTGTTGCCTAATTATTCATCATTTTTACAAACAGGACTTTGCTTTCTGCTCTGATTTGAATCTCACCGTATTTTCCCGTAGATAGCCAGCCTGTAATCGCAATGCAGATGTGAAGTTCCCTTCCTCCAGTTAGAGGTAAAAACTCAAACTCCTCTATAGCGCCTACGCGTTTCTTCATCTTGTAACCTGTGGATAAAGTAAGGCATGCAATGAAATGCAGATTCTACGCAGAGGTATAAAGTCCTAATGTCAGAAATTGTGACTGGTTGTTGTAAAAAGAATTTCATACATTAAGAAACATAAGATTTGACATCAGAAATAAACCTAAAAGCCAATGAAACCCAAATGTTTTCTTTCATGATTCATATACGTCATTCAATGTCAAGCAACTTTCTAATTTACTCCTATTATCAATTGTTCTTTATTCTCTTGGCATCTTTATTTGAAAAGCAGGATTGAAAGCTTAGGAGCCAGCCCATTTTCAGCACCCTGGATATCGCTTGCTGATTGGTGGATACATTTAGCCACATATCAGCAGGTGCTACCCAGGTGCTAAACCTAAAATGCGCCGGCTCCTAAGTTTTAATTCCTGTTTTTCAAATAAAGATACCATAAGAACAAAGAAAAATTGATAATAGTTGTAAATTAGAAAGTTGTTTAACATTTCATGCTCTATCAGAATCATGAAAGAAAAAAAATTGGATTTAGTGTCCCTTTAAAGGGTGATAATAGTGAACAAAATGCTCTCTTTTGTTAGCACATGCAAATTTATCTCCATTAACACTGCAATCAAAGGGATTAAACAAATAGTCAAAGTACTGCAGACACGGCCGCTGACCCAATCAGCCCCAATAGATCTGAGTTTCATGTTTTAGTTTATTACTGAAGGCCAGAAGACTTGTTAAAAAAAGAGAACAGTGAACAGAGTAACAGAGCAACTTAGAGATATGAATGTTGTCAAGTTGTTGGGAGTTTGTCATTTGGTGATCTAAGAGCACCATTTAAATATGTCTTATAAAAAGGTGGCAAAACAGTATAGTTGGACATTGGGAACACCCAAGCCCCCTAGGAGATGAAGAATAGGTATATGGTAGATTTGGCTACACTCTGTCAACAGTCCTTCCTTATGAATTTCAATATGAATTTAATAATAAGATTCTGGAGCTTTGGAAATAAATAGAAAGAGAAATATGGAGAGCTTGGAGAAGATATAGCAATTTGAGAAGGGTTATCGTCATCATTGAGCAAATCCTTGCCAACCAGAAGAGCAGCATGTGTTGCCAAAAACATAATTTATGCTTACCTGATAAATTCCTTTCTTCTGTAGTGTGATCAGTCCACGGGTCATCATTACTTCTGGGATATTACTCCTCCCCAACAGGAAGTGCAAGAGGATTCACCCAGCAGAGCTGCATATAGCTCCTCCCCTCTACGTCACTCCCAGTCATTCTACCAAGGACCAACGAGAAAGGAAAAGCCAAGGGTGAAGTGGTGACTGGAGTATAAATTAAAAAATATTTACCTGCCTTAAAAACAGGGCGGGCCGTGGACTGATCACACTACAGAAGAAAGGAATTTATCAGGTAAGCATAAATTATGTTTTCTTCTGTTAAGTGTGATCAGTCCACGGGTCATCATTACTTCTGGGATACCAATACCAAAGCAAAAGTACACGGATGACGGGAGGGATAGGCAGGCTCTTTATACAGAAGGAACCACTGCCTGAAGAACCTTTCTCCCAAAAATAGCCTCCGATGAAGCAAAAGTGTCAAATTTGTAAAATTTGGAAAAAGTATGAAGCGAAGACCAAGTTGCAGCCTTGCAAATCTGTTCAACAGAGGCCTCATTCTTGAAGGCCCAAGTGGAAGCCACAGCTCTAGTAGAATGAGCTGTAATTCTTTCAGGAGGCTGCTGTCCAGCAGTCTCATAAGCTAAACGAATTATGCTACGAAGCCAAAAAGAAAGAGAGGTAGCGGAAGCTTTTTGACCTCTCCTCTGCCCAGAGTAAATGACAAACAGAGAAGACGTTTGTCGAAATTCCTTAGTTGCCTGTAAGTAAAATTTTAGAGCACAGACTACATCCAGGTTGTGCAGTAGACGTTCCTTCTTTGAAGAAGGATTTGGGCATAAAGAAGGAACAACAATCTCTTGATTGATATTCCTGTTAGTAACTACCTTAGGTAAGAACCCAGGTTTAGTACGCAGGACTACCTTATCCGAATGAAAAATCAAATAAGGAGAATCACAATGTAAGGCTGATAATTCAGAGACTCTTCGAGCCGAGGAAATAGCCATTAAAAATAGAACTTTCCAAGATAACAACTTTATATCAATGGAATGAAGGGGTTCAAACGGAACGCCCTGTAAAACATTAAGAACAAGGTTTAAACTCCATGGTGGAGCAACAGTTTTAAACACAGGCTTAATCCTGGCCAAAGCCTGACAAAAAGCCTGGACGTCAGGAACTTCTGACAGACGTTTGTGTAACAGAATGGACAGAGCTGAGATCTGTCCCTTTAAAGAACTAGCAGATAAACCCTTTTCTAAACCTTCTTGTAGAAAAGACAATATCCTAGGAATCCTAACCTTACTCCAAGAGTAACCTTTGGATTCACACCAATATAGGTATTTACGCCATATCTTATGGTAAATCTTTCTGGTAACAGGTTTCCTAGCCTGTATTAAGGTATCAATAACTGACTCAGAAAACCCACGTCTTGATAAAATCAAGCGTTCAATTTCCAAGCAGTCAGCTTCAGAGAAGTTAGATTTTGATGTTTGAAGGGACCCTGTATCAGAAGGTCCTGTTTCAGAGGTAGAGACCAAGGTGGACAGGATGACATGTCCACCAGGTCTGCATACCAAGTCCTGCGTGGCCACGCAGGTGCTATTAGAATCACTGATGCTCTCTCTTGTTTGATTCTGGCAATCAATCGAGGAAGCAACGGGAAGGGTGGAAACACGTAAGCCATCCTGAAGTCCCAAGGTGCTGTCAGAGCATCTATCAGGACTGCTCCTGGATCCCTGGATCTGGACCCGTAACGAGGAAGCTTGGCGTTCTGTCGAGACGCCATGAGATCTATCTCTGGTTTGCCCCAACGTCGAAGTATTTGGGCAAAGACCTCCGGATGAAGTTCCCACTCCCCCGGATGAAAAGTCTGACGACTTAAGAAATCCGCCTCCCAGTTCTCCACTCCCGGGATGTGGATTGCTGACAGGTGGCAAGAGTGAGACTCTGCCCAGCGAATTATCTTTGATACTTCCATCATAGCTAGGGAGCTTCTTGTCCCTCCCTGATGGTTGATGTAAGCTACAGTCGTGATGTTGTCCGACTGAAACCTGATGAACCCCCGAGTTGTCAACTGGGGCCAAGCCAGGAGGGCATTGAGAACTGCTCTCAATTCCAGAATGTTTATTGGCAGGAGACTCTCCTCCTGACTCCATTGTCCCTGAGCCTTCAGAGAATTCCAGACGGCACCCCAACCTAGAAGGCTGGCGTCTGTTGTTACAATTGTCCAGTCTGGTCTGCTGAATGGCATCCCCCTGGACAGATGTGGCCGAGAAAGCCACCATAGAAGAGAATTTCTGGTCTCTTGATCCAGATTCAGAGAAGGGGATAAGTCTGAGTAATCCCCATTCCACTGATTTAGCATGCACAGTTGCAGTGGTCTGAGGTGTAAGCGTGCAAAGGGTACTATGTCCATTGCCGCTACCATTAAGCCGATTACCTCCATGCATTGAGCCACTGACGGGTGTTGAATGGAATGAAGGGTGCGGCAAGCACTTTGAAGTCTTGTTAGCCTGTCCTCTGTCAGGTAAATCTTCATTTCTACAGAATCTATAAGAGTCCCCAGGAAGGGAACTCTTGTGAGTGGAACGAGTGAACTTTTGTTTTCGTTCACCTTCCATCCATGTGACCTTAGAAATGCCAGCACTAACTCTGTATGAGACTTGGCAGTTTGAAAGCTTGAAGCTTGTATCAGAATGTCGTCTAGGTATGGAGCTACCGAGATTCCCCGCGGTCTTAGTACCGCCAGAAGAGCACCCAGAACCTTTGTGAAGATTCTTCGAGCTGTAGCCAATCCGAATGGAAGAGCCACAAACTGGTAATGCCTGTCTAGGAAGGCAAACCTTAGGTACCGATAATGATCTTTGTGAATCGGTATGTGAAGGTAAGCATCTTTTAAATCTACAGTGGTCATGTACTGACCCTCTTGGATCATAGGTAAAATTGTCCGAATAGTCTCCATCTTGAACGATGGAACTCTTAGGAATTTGTTTAGGATCTTTAAGTCCAGGATTGGTCTGAAAGTTCCCTCTTTTTTGGGAACCACAAACAGATTTGAGTAAAACCCCTGTCCCTTTTCCGATCGTGGAACTGGATGGATTACTCCCATTAACAAGAGCTCTTGTACGCAGCGTAGAAACGCCTCTTTCTTTGTCTGGATTGTTGACAATCTTGACAGATGAAATCTCTCTCTTGGAGGAGAGTATTTGAAGTCCAGAAGGTATCCCTGAGATATTATCTCTAGCGCCCAGGGATCCTGAACATCTCTTGCCCAAGCCTGGGCGAAGAGAGAAAGTCTGCCCCCCACTAGATCCGATCCCGGATCGGGGGCCCTCAATTCATGCTGTTTTAGGGGCAGCAGCAGGTTTCCTAGTCTGCTTGCCCTTGTTCCAGGACTGGTTAGGTTTCCAGCCTTGTCTGTAGCGAGCAACAGCTCCTTCCTGTTTTGGTGCAGAGGAAGTTGATGCTGCTCCTGCTTTGAAATTACGAAAGGAACGAAAATTAGACTGTCTAGTCTTGGCTTTGGCTTTGTCCTGAGGCAGGGCATGGCCTTTACCTCCTGTAATGTCAGCGATAATCTCTTTCAACCCGGGCCCGAATAAGGTCTGCCCTTTGAAAGGTATATTAAGCAATTTAGACTTAGAAGTAACATCAGCTGACCAGGATTTTAGCCACAGCGCCCTGCGTGCCTGAATGGCGAATCCTGAATTCTTCGCCGTAAGTTTAGTAAGATGTACTACGGCCTCCGAAATGAATGAATTAGCTAGTTTAAGGACTCTAAGCCTGTCCGTAATGTCGTCCAGAGTAACTGAACCAATGTTCTCTTCCAGAGACTCAATCCAGAATGCCGCTGCAGCCGTGATCGGCGCAATGCATGCAAGGGGTTGCAATATAAAACCTTGTTGAACAAACATTTTCTTAAGGTAACCCTCTAACTTTTTATCCATTGGATCTGAAAAAGCACAGCTATCCTCCACCGGGATAGTGGTACGCTTAGCTAAGGTAGAAACTGCTCCCTCCACCTTAGGGACCGTTTGCCATAAGTCCCTTGTGGTGGCGTCTATTGGAAACATTTTTCTAAATATCGGAGGGGGTGAGAACGGCACACCGGGTCTATCCCACTCCTTAGTAACAATTTCAGTAAGTCTCTTAGGTATAGGAAAAACCTCAGTACTCGTCGGTACCGCAAAATATTTATCCAACCTACACATTTTCTCTGGTATTGCAACTGTGTTACAATCATTCAGAGCCGCTAACACCTCCCCTAGTAATACGCGGAGGTTTTCCAGTTTAAATTTAAAATTTGAAATATCTGAATCCAGTCTGTTTGGATCAGAACCGTCACCCACAGAATGAAGTTCTCCGTCCTCATGTTCTGCCACCTGTGACGCAGTGTCTGACATGGCCCTAATATTATCAGCGCACTCTGTTCTCACCCCAGAGTGATCACGCTTACCTCTTAGTTCTGGTAATTTAGCCAAAACCTCAGTCATAACAGTAGCCATATCCTGTAATGTGATTTGTAATGGCCGCCCAGATGTACTCGGCGCTACAATATCACGCACCTCCCTCTGAGCGGGAGATGTAGGTACTGACACGTGAGGCGAGTTAGTCGGCATAACTCTCCCCTCGTTGTTTGGTGAAATTTGTTCAATTTGTACAGATTGATTTTTATTTAAAGTAGCATCAATACAGTTAGTACATAAATTTCTATTGGGCTCCACTTTGGCATTGCAACAAATGACACAGGTATCATCCTCTGAATCAGACATGTTTAACACACTAGCAAATAAACTTGCAACTTGGAAATACAATTCAATTAGAATAATATTAAAACGTACTGTGCCTTTAAGAAGCACAGAAGATCTATGACAGTTGAAAATTAATAAATTGAAACAGTTATAGCCTCAATCCTTGTAAACAACACAACTTTAGCAAAGGTTTAATCCCATTAGCAAAGATAACAAATTCTGAAAGCAGGAAACAAATTACAGAATAAACGTTTTTTATCTCAGTCAAACTATAATTCTCACAGCTCTGCTGAGAGAAATTACCTCCCTCAAAATAAGTTTTGAAGACCCCTGAGCTCTGTAGAGATGAACCGGATCATGCAGGGAATACAATGAGTTGCTGACTGAAATATTTGATGCGTAGTAAAAGCGCCAAAAAACGGCCCCTCCCCCTCACACACAGCAGTGAGGGAGAACAGAAACTGTCAGAAAACAGATTAAGCAACTGCCAAGTGGAAAAATAGTGCCCAAACATTTATTCACTCAGTACCTCAGCAAATGAAAACGATTTTACATTCCAGCAAAAACGTTAAACATAATCTCTAGTTATTAAACAGCTTTATGTATTTCTTACAGTGTAATTCTAGTGAAGTACCATTCCCCAGAATACTGAAGTGTAAAGTATACATACATGACATTATATCGGTATGGCAGGATTTTCTCATCAATTCCATTGTCAGAAAATAAAAACTGCTACATACCTCTATGCAGATTCGTCTGCCCGCTGTCCCCTGATCTGAAGTTTACCTCTCCTCAGATGGCCGAGAAACAGCAATATGATCTTAACTACTCCGGCTAAAATCATAACAAAAACTCTGGTAGATTCTTCTTCAAACTCTGCCAGAGAGATAATAACACACTCCGGTGCTATTTTAAAATAACAAACTTTTGATTGAAGATATAAAACTAAGTATAATCACCATAGTCCTCTCACACATCCTATCTAGTCGTTGGGTGCAAGAGAATGACTGGGAGTGACGTAGAGGGGAGGAGCTATATGCAGCTCTGCTGGGTGAATCCTCTTGCACTTCCTGTTGGGGAGGAGTAATATCCCAGAAGTAATGATGACCCGTGGACTGATCACACTTAACAGAAGAAATGTTTTTATTATTGTCAAAATACAGCTTCTCAGTTAGTCAAGAACAATGGTTAGAGGACAGGTGATACATGAATACTAAAATATTTTAGTGTATGGCTAGATTTTATCAGGAACATTAAACAAGTGCGATTTAATTTTTATTGGAAGGGAGAGAAATATTTATTATTTAGACTTACTTAAATTAATTGAATTTTTAAAAAAAAATCAACACAATATAGTCAATAAATTATTTCTGAAACACAAATAAACATTAAGGTTATCGGTACAATATCCTCAAATAGTGCTAATATAGAAGTAGAGCAGGTTATAAAAATCCTGTGTATGTTCTTATTAAGTCTCAAAATGAGAAGTTAGTGGTTCCATAGCTAAAACAAACAGGGTGAGAGATGGCAACCTTGACAGGTGCTGTTTGTTATGAGGAAGGGGTTATAAAGTAGCCTGTTAACCCTCTTCATGGCTAAGGGATAAATATTTTTACTATAAAAGCAATGGAGAAGTGAATTCAAGAATTGTCAGCATCACGAGAAAAAAGTGGGTGGGGAATTGTGTATCTTACTAGACTCTAAAGAATTTTAGTGGTATTGTCCATGGAACAAATCCTTCTTGGTCTCTGTGAATTAGACTAGGGAGGGGGGAATTAAGGTACATAGCTAATATTTATGCCACTATTTTGACATTGTTCTTTAGGTTCTCACTGGTAGGTATTACCAAGATAAAACAAACTCTGAGCAAGAAATGGCAAGTCACCAGGTCAGCAGTAAAGTAAGATGATTTGGGGAAGAAGCACTTGCTGAAGAAAAAATATGATTTAATTGTGAGTGCAGCCACAAAATGAGACCAATTCCAGTGTGGCTGGATAGTAGAGACTGTCCTTGTGTGTTTTATATTTGAATCATGTACAAGTTTAGTGGCCCTTCTCTTTAGTGGCCCTTCTTCTGGAGATATGGTCTCCAGAACTGTCCAATTATTCAAGAAAAGGGATTAGTGATCTATAAAATGATGTGAGGACCTCCTTTTTCCTTCATATCAAACCAAACAACCTACTGACTACTGCGTTCAAATCATATGAAATAATAATCCCCTAGTCCCATGATAAATAATTATTTCGGACTATTACAAACTGTAATTACATTTTAACAACTCACCTGTTAGTCCAGCTCCGGCAGCACCAAAGAGAGATGCCATAACAGCAATACCAGCAGTAGATCCAAGAACTGCCGCTCCGGCACTTCCTATTATAGTGGCAGCTCCTGCAGCTACAAAAGGGGCCGCAAGGCCCCCGGTGAGTCCTATACAGGGAAAACAAAACAGACACAGACTCTATCAGAACTTAAGAGATAATGATGACGTACAATAAAGAGGGAAAGTAATACAGAAGTAGAGAGGCAGGTGGAAAACGATTATAGGGAGAAGTTTAAAATGTAGGGGACTAGTTACCGATCACAGTGCCACCCCCAACAGTGGCCAGGCCAATGAGCAAATATCTCTTCAGCTTTTTCCGACTTTCCTTTTTCCTGCGAGACTCCTGCACGGACCTGTGTTAATGGTGAGTGAAATAAACAGATTATCAGAGTTGACCATTATCATCATTTATTTGTAGAGCGCCACAGGTTCTGCAGCGCTAACTATACAGAAATGCTGGCTTTACTGTAGTAATAATAACCTCTGATTCACTAAATCATTTTATTACACATATGCGCTCTAGTGCCATATGTAAGCAAGACACAGCCAGTAATTGGTGGTTATGTGCATATAGATAAAAACAATGGATACAACAATAATGTGTTCATGTGGAAAATAAGCAAAACAACAAATCTGCAAATACTATCGCCTAGATTTAGAGTTCTGCGTTAGCCGTCAAAAGCAGCGTTAAGGGGTCCTAACGCTGCTTTTGGCCGCCCGCTGGTATTTAGAGTCAGGCAGGAAAGGGTCTAACGCTCAATATCAAGCCGTGACTTTTCCATACCGCAGATCCCCTTACACCAATTGCGTATCCTATCTTTTCAATGGGATCTTCCTAACGCTGGTATTTAGAGTCTTGGCTGAAGTGAGCGGTAGACCCTACCGCCCATGGAAAGGATGTAGTTAAGAGCTTTATGGGCTAACGCCGGTATATAAAGCTCTTAACTACAGTGCTCAAAAGTACACTAACACCCATAAACTACCTATGTACCCCTAAACCGAGGTCCCTCCACATCGCCGCCACTCTAATAAATATTTTTAACCCCTAATCTGCCGACCGCACATCGCCGCCACCTACGTTATACTTATGAACCCCTAATCTGCTGCCCCTAACATCGCCGACCCCTATATTATATTTATTAACCCCTAATCTGCCCCCCCCCCAACGCCGCCGCTACCTTAGGGGGGTTTGGGTTAGAGTAGGGGTATGTGGGTGGTGGGTTTTAATGTTGGGGGGGTTGTATTTTTTTTTTTTTTTACAGGCAAAAGAGCTGATTACTTTGGGGCATGCCCCACAAAAAGCCCTTTTAAAGGGCTAGTAAAAGAGCTGTTAACTTTTTAATTTAGAATAGTGTAGGGACCTTTATTATTTTGGGGCTGCTTTTTTATTTTATTAGGGGGCTTAGAGTAGGTGTATTTAGCCTAATATTCTTGTAATCTTTTTTTATTTTTTGTAATTTAGCGTTTTTTTTTTTTTTTGTAATTTAGTTTAGTTTATTTAATTGTATGTAATTGTATGTAATTTATTTAATTAATTTATTGATAGTGTAGTGTTAGGTTTAATTGTAACTTAGGTTAGGATTTATTTTACAGGTAATTTTGTAATTATTTTAACTAGGTAGCTATTAAATAGTTAATAACTATTTAATAGCTATTGTACCTAGTTAAAATAAATACAAAGTTGCCTGTAAAATAAATATTAATCCTAAAATAGCTACAATATAATTATTTGTTAAATTATAGCTATATTAGGGTTTATTTTACAGGTAAGTATTTAGTTTTAAATAGGAATACTTTAGTTAATAAGATTTAATTTATTTTGTTAGATTAAAATTATATTTAACTTAGGGGGTGTTAGGGTTAGGGTTAGACTTAGCTTTAGGGGTTAATACATTTATTATAGTAGTGGCGAGGTCCGGTCGGCAGATTAGGGGTTAATACTTGAAGTTAGGCGGCGGCAATGTTAGGGAGGGAAGATTAGGGGTTAATACTATTTATTATAGTGTTTGCGAGACGGGAGTGCGGCGGTTTAGGGGTTAATACATTTATTATAGTGGCGGCGAGGTCTGGTCGGCTGATTAGGGGTTAATAAGCGTAGGTAAAGTAGCGGCGACGTTGGGGGGGGCAGATTAGGGGTTAATAAATATAATATAGGGGTACATAGGGATAATGTAGGTTGCGGCGGTGTACAGAGCGGCAGATTAGGGGTTAATAGTATAATGCAGGTGTCAGCGATAGCGGGGCGGCAGATTAGGGGTTAATAAGTGTAAGGTTAGGGGTGTTTAGACTCGGGGTTCATGTTAGGGTGTTAGGTGCAGACTTAGAAAGTGTTTCCCCATATTAAACAATGGGGCGGCGTTGGGAGCTTAATGCTGCTTTTTTGCAGGTGTTAGGTTTTTTTTAAGCCCAAACTGCCCCATTGTTTCCTATGGGGGAATCGTGCACGAGCACGTTTTGCCAGCTTACCGTAAGCAACGCTGGTATTGAAGGTTGAAGTGGCGGTAAATTCGGCTCAACGCACCCTTTTTGGAGCCTAACGCAGCCCCTCAGACAACTCTCAATACCAGCGTTGTTTGGAAGCAGCGGTAGGAAAAAAAGCTGCGTTAGCTACGCGGGTCTTTACCGACAAAACTCTTAAACTAGCCGATTATGTTTGCAATTCTTACTCTATTTTGCATTTGTCTTGTACATAGCTTGATTCCTGTTTTGTACATAGCTTGATTCCTGTCTTGTACACAGCTTGCTTCCTGTCTTGTATATAGCTTGCTTTCTGTCTTGCACACAGCTTGCTTTCTGTCTTGCACACAGCTTGCTTTCTGTCTTGTACATAGCTTGCTTTCTGTCTTGTACACAGCTCGCTTTCTGTCTTGTACACAGCTTGCTTTGTTTTGTACACAGCTTGCTTTGTTTTGTACACAGCTTGCTTCCTGTTTTGTACATAGCTTGCTTTCTGTCTTGTACATAGCTTGCTTTCCGTCTTGTACACAGCTTGCTTTCTGTCTTGTACATAGCTTGCTTTCTGACTAGCACACAGCTTGCTTTCTAACTAGCACACAGCTTGCTTTCTGACTAGCACACAACTTGCTTTCTGACTAGCACACAGCTTGCTTTCTGTCTTGCACACAGCTTGCTTTCTGACTAGCACACAGCTTGCTTTCTAACTAGCACACAGCTTGCTTTCTGACTAGCACACAACTTGCTTTCTGACTAGCACACAACTTGCTTTCTGACTAGCACACAACTTGCTTTCTGACTAGCACACAGTTTGCTTTCTGTCTTGTACATAGCTTGCTTTCTGTCTTGCACACAGCTTGCTTTCTAACTAGCACACAGCTTGCTTTCTGTCTTGCACACAGCTTGCTTTCTGACTAGCACACAGCTTGCTTTCTAACTAGCACACAGCTTGCTTTCTGACTAGCACACAGCTTGCTTTCTGACTAGCACACAGCTTGCTTTCTGACTAGCACACAATTTGCTTTCTGTCTTGTACATAGCTTGCTTTCTGTCTTGCACACAGCTTGCTTTCTAACTAGCACACAGCTTGCTTTCTGTCTTGCACACAGCTTGCTTTCTGACTAGCACACAGCTTGCTTTCTGACTAGCACACAGCTTGCTTTCTGACTAGCACACAGCTTGCTTTCTGACTAGCACACAGCTTGCTTTCTGACTAGCACACAGCTTGCTTTCTGACTAGCGCATAGCTTGCTTTCTGACTAGCACACAGCTTGCTTTCTGACTAGCACACAGCTTGCTTTCTGACTAGCACACAGCTTGCTTTCTGACTAGCACATAGCTTGCTTTCAGTCTTGCACACAGCTTGCTTTCTGACTAGCACATAGCTTGCTTTCAGCCTTGCACACAGCTTGCTTTCTGACTAGCACATAGCTTGCTTTCTGACTAGCACACATCTTGCTTTCTGACTAGCACACAGCTTGCTTTCAGTCGTGCACACAGCTTGCTTTCTGACTAGCACATAGCTTGCTTTCTGACTAGCACACAGCTTGCTTTCAGTCGTGCACACAGCTTGCTTTCGGACTAGCACACAGCTTGCTTTCTGACTAGCACACAGCTTGCTTTCTGACTAGCACACAGCTTGCTTTCAGTCGCGCACACAGCTTGCTTTCTGACTAGCACACAGCTTGCTTTCTGACTAGCACACAGCTTGCTTTCAGTTGCGCACACAGCTTGCTTTCTGAGTAGCACATAGCTTGCTTTCTGACTAGCACACAGCTTGCTTTCTGACTAGCACACAGCTTGCTTTCTGACTAGCACACAGCTTGCTTTCTGACTAGCACACAGCTTGCTTTCTGACTAGCACATAGCTTGCTTTCAGTCGCGCACACAGCTTGCTTTCTGACTAGCACACAGCTTGCTTTCTGACTAGCACACAGCTTGCTTTCTGACTAGCACACAGCTTGCTTTCTGACTAGCACACAGCTTGCTTTCTGACTAGCACACAGCTTGCTTTCTGACTAGCACACAGCTTGCTTTCTGACTAGCACACAGCTTGCTTTCTGACTAGCACATAGCTTGCTTTCTGACTAGCACACATCTTGCTTTCTGACTAGCACACAGCTTGCTTTCAGTCGTGCACACAGCTTGCTTTCGGACTAGCACACAGCTTGCTTTCTGACTAGCACACAGCTTGCTTTCTGACTAGCACATAGCTTGCTTTCAGCCTTGCACACAGCTTGCTTTCTGACTAGCACATAGCTTGCTTTCAGCCTTGCACACAGCTTGCTTTCTGACTAGCACACAGCTTGCTTTCTGACTAGCACACAGCTTGCTTTCAGTCTTGCACACAGCTTGCTTTCTGACTAGCACATAGCTTGCTTTCAGTCTTGCACACAGCTTGCTTTCTGACTAGCACATAGCTTGCTTTCAGCCTTGCACACAGCTTGCTTTCTGACTAGCACATAGCTTGCTTTCTGACTAGCACACATCTTGCTTTCTGACTAGCACACAGCTTGCTTTCAGTCGTGCACACAGCTTGCTTTCTGACTAGCACATAGCTTGCTTTCTGACTAGCACACATCTTGCTTTCTGACTAGCACACAGCTTGCTTTCAGTCGTGCACACAGCTTGCTTTCGGACTAGCACACAGCTTGCTTTCTGACTAGCACACAGCTTGCTTTCTGACTAGCACACAGCTTGCTTTCAGTCGCGCACACAGCTTGCTTTCTGACTAGCACACAGCTTGCTTTCTGACTAGCACACAGCTTGCTTTCTGACTAGCACACAGCTTGCTTTCTGACTAGCACACAGCTTGCTTTCAGTCGCGCACACAGCTTGCTTTCTGACTAGCACACAGCTTGCTTTCTGACTAGCACACAGCTTGCTTTCTGACTAGCACACAGCTTGCTTTCTGACTAGCACACAGCTTGCTTTCTGACTAGCACACAGCTTGCTTTCAGTCGCGCACACAGCTTGCTTTCTGACTAGCACACAGTTTGCTTTCTGACTAGCACACAGCTTGCTTTCTGACTAGCACACAGCTTGCTTTCTGACTAGCACACAGCTTGCTTTCAGTCGCGCACACAGCTTGCTTTCTGACTAGCACACAGCTTGCTTTCTGACTAGCACACAGCTTGCTTTCAGTCGCGCACACAGCTTGCTTTCAGTCGCGCACACAGCTTGCTTTCTGACTAGCACACAGTTTGCTTTCCATTCTGCACACATCGTGCTTTAGATTTCCTTGAAAGATCAGTCAGCGCATAATGAGATAAATCATAAAACAGCTGTAACATCTGAAGATACAAATCAATCAATGTGTATGCGGGAGAATTCTCCTGGAATTTGTCACAAGAAAATAACACCTGTCCAGTACTGAACACGGTAATAATTCCTCAGCCCATTTCTGAAAAAGACTTGACTCCCTATGCGACAGCAATTTATTTCTCACCGCAGTGAAGGCGAAGCATTTACATACCTGTGTTTTGTCTCCTAGTCAAGCAGCAGAAAGAACAAAGGAAAAGCAACATCTATTATTATGTAAATATGGACCACATTCATTGCGATATCCTCATTTTAAAGTTACATACATTTTTATAAAGGCATAGGAATTAGCATCAATTAATTACAATGCTGCAAAAGAATTCCATACACAATAAATGTTAAAAACAGATATAAATGAGTTCCTACACTGTTCAATCAATTACTGTGCAACCGCAAAATTGGTTTCCCCTTAATATGCTTCCAATGACTTGTTATACCAACAGCAGGGTTTAAATGTATGGGAAATGGCTCCTTTGGTTTTATTTCTGTTTATTAAATAGCTGTCTCTGCTAATTGAACAACCCGATTCATTGGTTTGAGCTTGCAGGGAGAGCAGACCTCATTAGCTTATCTCTATATTAACTCAAAATCGTACTTATCTTATCTCACTGTATACACAGTGAGACTAACACTTAGAGGCCGAATTATCAAATGTCTGTCGGACCTAATCCGACTCTGAGGATCAGGTCCGACAGACATCGCTGAATGCGGAGAGCAATACACTCTCCATATTCAGCATTGCACCAGCAGCTCACAAGAGTACTGCGAGGTGTCAAAATATTCAAATTGGATTTGTCGCTATATCGAGAAAGACAGTGAAATATTAAAAAAGAGTTGACAATACTGTTTAAAGGAAGCATTGCCCAGAGGCGTTTTACCATACATTTCAGGTGGTGGCGATACTTCTTTGATACTGGCGATATATTCAAAGCAGCATTGCCTCCTATATCAAAGGTGTAATATAAATGATCCCCTTACACAGTACTGTATGACATTACAATGTGTCAACAGAAACTCAACCCCCATTCTGACAACACAATAGTGAATTAAACACATCAATAATACACCTATAGGCGCTGGGGGATTGTGGGTATATGACATGTATATACAATGTTTAATGTATTTGTTTTCTATAGTATTGTGTTAGAATATGTAAGTAAACTTTAGTCGTTATTGTAAAATCATGTTTTGTTTCATTAGGAGTGGTTTTTTTATTCTTATCTTAAGAAGACGACTGCGCATTCGCAATATTAATATTTCATAATATTGAGAACGCAAATTTGTGATCGTGCTTTACTTATAATATTGAGAACACGAATACGCATTCGTAATATTCATATTTGATAAAATTCCGAACGCAAATGCTCACTCGTGTTTTACTTCTAATATTAATATTTCATAATATTGTGAGCGATTGTTATTTACTTATAATATTGTGATCGCACTGTAGCAAACGTGTTCTGTAGTAATATGATATAGATCTATATAGATATATATTAATATTAAAGGGACATGAAACCCCCAAAAATTATTTCATGATTTAGATAGAGAATCACGCCTATAAAGTTTACATACATATTCATTATTGTTTAAATAGCGTTTTTATAACCAATACTTAAAGTACTGAAATGTTCAATATAGGTGGGGATACAACAGATAAAATCAGCTTTTTCAAATAACAACATAAAGGTAAATGAGCTATTTGCAAACAATGTATTACACACTCCAACAGGTAACATGGATCATTGGGAACAAGGAACAAAAGAAAATTATAGTACACTGTCCCTTTAATAAGCATAGCTCACCAATAATGGCCCATGACAGCAAAAAAACAAATAAAAAAAAAACTCTAGAACTGAGTAAGGTAAGTGGACTAAAAGCATTAAAGGGACACTGAACCCAAATTTTTTTCTTTTGTGATTCAGATAGAGCATGACATTTTAAGCAACTTTCTAATTTACTCCTATTATCAATTTTTCTTCATTCTCTTGCTATCTTTATTTTAAAAGCAGGAATGTAAATCTTAGCAGCCAGCCCATTTTAGGTTCAGCACAATGGATAGCGCTTGCTTATTGGAGGATTACATTTACTCACCAATAAGGAAGCATAACCCAGGTTCTCAACCAAAAATGGGCTGGCTCCTATGCATCACATTCCTGCTTTTTAAATAAAGATAGCAAGAGAACGAAGAAAATTTGATAATAGGAGTAAATTAAAAAGTTGCTTAAAATGGCATGCTCTATCTGAATCAGGAAAGAAAAAAAATTGGGTTTAATGTCCCTTTAATTCAAGAATTTGATAGATTTAAAGGGACATAAAACCCAACATTTTTCTTTCATGATTCAGATAGAACATACTATTTTAAACATCTTTTCAATGTACGTCTATTATCAAATTCTTTGGTTTCTTGTTATCCTTTGTTGAAAAGTAGGAAGGCAAGGTCAGAAGTTTGCACGTGTCTTCAGCACTATAAGGCACGAGTTTTGCACTAATGTTATAGATTAGCAAGAGCGCTAGAGGACAGCACTATCTCCTGCTATGTAGTGTTCCAGAAGTGTGCATGCTACCTACATAGGTATCTCTTCAACAAAGAATAACAAGAGAATGAAGTAAATGTGATTATAGAAGTAAATTAAACACTTTTTTTTTAAAATTGTATTCTCTGTCTGAATTATGAAAGAAACAATTTGGGTTACATGTACGAGGAGTGAGGTACTCAGTATCTAAATGCTATGTAAATAGCCAATGGGTGAAAGATACTTCTGCTACAAACCGCAAACTATTGCTACTTAAACCATTGTTAAAGGGACATAAAATTGCTATTAGGAAATGCTCAAATTTGTTAGAATGATTTTTTAAATGCACCATTACTTGCATATAACTATGTGGTTAACCTCTGCAAAGGGGTTTAGAACAGCTACAGAGCAGCAATATACTACTGGCCCATAGCTGAACGCAGATGGTGAGCCACTGACAAGAGGCATATGCGCATAGCCACCAATCACCAACCAGAACCAACTGTGGAGCAGAGCTGCATTGCTGCTCTGGAGCTGATTTTACCTATGTGGTAACCTCCTTTGCAGGGGTTAAACTCATTACTTACGTTTTTTTGCACTTTTACGTCCCTTTAATACTCTTTGGCTGGAATAACAAGTCATTACGAACACATGAAAGGCAAACATATTGTACAGTACAATGTCCCTTTAAAGGGACAGTCTACACCAGAATTGTTATTGTTTTAAAAGATAGATAATCCCTTTTTTACCCATTCCCCAGTTTTGCATAACCAACACAGTTATATTTATATTTTTTTTACCTCTGTGATTATCTTGTATCTGAGCCTCTGCAAACTGCCCCTTTTTTCAGTTCTTTTGACAGACTTGCAGTTTAGCCAATCAGTGCCTGCTCCCAGGAAACTTCACGTGCATGAGCACAGTGTTATCTATATGAAATTCATGAACTAACACCCTCTAGTGGTGAAAAACCTATTAAAATGCATTCTTAAGAGGCGGCCTTCAATGTCTAAGAAATTAGCATATGAACCTCCTAGGTTAAGCTTTCAACTAAGAATACCAAGAGAACAAAGCAAAATTGGTGATAAAAGTAAATTGGAAAATTGTTTAAAATTACATGCCCTATCTGAATCATGACAGTTTATTTTGGACTAGACTGTCCCTTTAATGTTCCTGTCTGTAGCAGGCAGGGCCGGATTTATAGCCCAGGTGCCTGTAGGCACAAAATCTAAAGCACCCCACGTGCTCCCGGTTCACATGCATGAACCTATAGATACAGCCTAAAACTATAGAATTATGATTTTTTTTTAAAGCAGCTGCTAATTTTGCCACATAAGAGGCAGTCCATGATCTATAACAAAACACTGCAGTCAGTATTTGCCCAGTATGATGAGATTCCAGTCAGAACAGTATTTTTTTAAAAACATAATTTATGCTTACCTGATAAATTCCTTTCTTCTGTTGTGTGATCAGTCCACGGGTCATCATTACTTCTGGGATATAACTCCTCCCCAACAGGAAATGCAAGAGGATTCACCCAGCAGAGCTGCATATAGCTCCTCCCCTCTACGTCAGTCCCAGTCATTCGACCAAGAATCAACGAGAAAGGAGTAACCAAGGGTGAAGTGGTGACTGGAGTATAATTTAAAAGATATTTACCTGCCTTAAAACAGGGCGGGCCGTGGACTGATCACACAACAGAAGAAAGGAATTTATCAGGTAAGCATAAATTATGTTTTCTTCTGTTATGTGTGATCAGTCCACGGGTCATCATTACTTCTGGGATACCAATACCAAAGCAAAAGTACACGGATGACGGGAGGGATAGGCAGGATCATTATACAGAAGGAACCACTGCCTGAAGAACCTTTCTCCCAAAAATAGCCTCCGAAGAAGCAAAAGTGTCAAATTTGTAAAATTTGGAAAAAGTATGAAGCGAAGACCAAGTTGCAGCCTTGCAAATCTGTTCAACAGAGGCCTCATTCTTAAAGGCCCAAGTGGAAGCCACAGCTCTAGTGGAGTGAGCTGTAATTCTTTCAGGAGGCTGCTGTCCAGCAGTCTCATAGGCTAAACGTATTATGCTACGAAGCCAAAAGGAGAGAGAGGTAGCAGAAGCTTTTTGACCTCTCCTCTGTCCAGAATAAACGACAAACAGGGAAGAAGTTTGGCGAAAATCTTTAGTTGCCTGCAAGTAGAACTTGAGGGCACGAACTACATCCAGATTGTGTAGAAGACGTTCCTTCTTTGAAGAAGGATTTGGACACAAGGATGGAACAACAATCTCTTGATTGATATTCCTGTTAGTGACTACCTTAGGTAAGAACCCAGGTTTAGTACGCAGAACTACCTTGTCTGAGTGAAAAATCAGATAAGGAGAATCACAATGTAAGGCTGATAACTCAGAGACTCTTCGAGCCGAGGAAATAGCCATTAAAAACAGAACTTTCCAAGATAACAATTTTATATCAATGGAATGAAGGGGTTCAAACGGAACTCCCTGTAAAACGTTAAGAACTAAGTTTAAACTCCATGGCGGAGTAACAGCTTTAAACACAGGCTTGATTCTAGCTAAAGCCTGACAAAAGGCCTGGACGTCTGGATTTTCTGACAGACGCCTGTGTAACAAGATGGACAGAGCTGAAATCTGTCCCTTTAATGAACTAGCTGATAAACCCTTTTCTAAACCTTCTTGTAGAAAGGACAATATCCTAGCGATCCTAACCTTACTCCAGGAGTAACCTTTGGATTCGCACCAGTATAGGTATTTACGCCATATTTTATGGTAAATCCTTCTGGTAACAGGCTTCCTAGCCTGTATCAGGGTATCAATAACCGACTCAGAAAAACCACGTTTTGATAAAATCAAGCGTTCAATTTCCAAGCAGTCAGCTTCAGAGAAGTTAGATTTTGATGTTTGAATGGACCCTGTATCAGAAGGTCCTGTCTTAGAGGTAGAGACCAAGGCGGACAGGATGACATGTCCACTAGATCTGCATACCAAGTCCTGCGTGGCCATGCAGGCGCTATTAGAATCACTGATGCTCTCTCCTGTTTGATTTTGGCAATCAATCGAGGAAGCAGCGGGAAGGGTGGAAACACATAAGCCATCCCGAAGTTCCAAGGTGCTGTCAAAGCATCTATCAGAACCGCTCCCGGATCCCTGGATCTGGACCCGTAGTGAGGAAGTTTGGCGTTCTGGCGAGACGCCATGAGATCTATCTCTGGTTTGCCCCAACGTCGAAGTATTTGGGCAAAGACCTCCGGATGAAGTACCCACTCCCCCGGATGAAAAGTCTGGCGACTCAAGAAATCCGCCTCCCAGTTCTCCACTCCCGGGATGTGGATTGCTGACAGGTGGCAAGAGTGAGACTCTGCCCAGCGAATTATCTTTGATACTTCCATCATTGCTAGGGAGCTTCTTGTCCCTCCCTGATGGTTGATGTAAGCTACAGTCGTGATGTTGTCCGACTGAAACCTGATGAACCCCCGAGTTGTTAATTGGGGCCAAGCCAGAAGGGCATTGAGAACTGCTCTCAATTCCAGGATGTTTATTGGAAGGAGACTCTCCTCCTGATTCCATAGTCCCTGAGCCTTCAGAGAATTCCAGACAGCGCCCCAACCTAGTAGGCTGGCGTCTGTTGTTACAATTGTCCAGTCTGGCCTGCTGAATGGCATCCCCCTGGACAGGTGTGGCCGATAAAGCCACCATAGAAGAGAATTTCTGGTCTCTTGATTCAGATTCAGAGTAGGGGACAAATCTGAGTAATCCCCATTCCACTGACTTAGCATGCACAATTGCAGCGGTCTGAGGTGTAGGCGTGCAAAAGGTACTATGTCCATTGCCGCTACCATTAAGCCGATCACCTCCATGCATTGAGCTACTGACGGGTGTTGAATGGAATGAAGGACACGGCATGCTTTTTGAAGCTTTGTTAACCTGTCTTCTGTCAGGTAAATCTTCATTTCTACAGAATCTATAAGAGTCCCCAAGAATGGAACCCTTGTGAGAGGAAAAAGAGAACTCTTCTTTTCGTTCACTTTCCATCCATGCGACCTTAGAAATGCCAGAACTAACTCTGTATGAGACTTGGCAGTTTGAAAGCTTGAAGCTTGTATTAGAATGTCGTCTAGGTACGGAGCTACCGAAATCCCTCGCGGTCTTAGTACCGCCAGAAGGGCACCCAGAACCTTTGTGAAGATTCTTGGAGCCGTAGCCAATCCGAATGGAAGAGCTACAAACTGGTAGTGCCTGTCTAAGAAGGCAAACCTTAGATACCGGTGATGATCTTTGTGAATCGGTATGTGAAGGTAAGCATCTTTTAAATCCACTGTGGTCATGTACTGACCCTTTTGGATCATGGGTAAGATTGTCCGAATAGTTTCCATTTTGAACGATGGAACTCTTAGGAATTTGTTTAGAATCTTTAAATCTAAGATTGGCCTGAAAGTTCCCTCTTTTTTGGGAACCACAAACAGGTTTGAGTAGAACCCTTGTCCTTGTTCCGACCGCGGAACCGGATGGATCACTCCCATTAATAACAGATCTTGTACACAGCGTAGAAACGCTTCTTTCTTTATCTGGTTTGTTGACAATCTTGACAGATGAAATCTCCCTCTTGGGGGAGATAATTTGAAGTCTAGAAGGTATCCCTGAGATATGATCTCTAGCGCCCAGGGATCCTGAACATCTCTTGCCCAGGCCTGGGCGAAGAGAGAAAGTCTGCCCCCCACTAGATCCGGTCCCGGATCGGGGGCTCTCGGTTCATGCTGTCTTTGGGGCAGCAGCAGGTTTCCTGGCCTGCTTGCTCTTGTTCCAGGACTGGTTAGGCTTCCAGCCTTGCCTGTAACGAGCAACAGCTCCGTCCTGTTTTGGTGCAGTGGAGGTTGATGCTGCTCCTGTTTTGAAATTCCGAAAGGGACGAAAATTAGACTGTCTAGCCTTAGCTTTGGCTTTGTCTTGAGGTAGGGCGTGGCCCTTACCTCCTGTAATGTCAGCGATAATTTCTTTCAAACCGGGCCCAAATAAAGACTGCCCCTTGAAAGGTATATTAAGTAATTTGGACTTAGAAGTAACATCAGCTGACCAGGATTTTAGCCACAGCGCCCTACGTGCCTGTATGGCGAATCCTGAGTTCTTAGCCGTAAGTTTGGTTAAATGTACTACGGCCTCCGAAATGAATGAATTAGCTAGTTTAAGGACTCTAAGCCTGTCCGTAATGTCGTCTAGCGTAGATGAACTAAGGTTCTCTTCCAGAGACTCAATCCAAAATGCTGCCGCAGCCGTAATCGGCGCGATACATGCAAGGGGTTGCAATATAAAACCTTGTTGAACAAACATTTTCTTAAGGTAACCCTCTAATTTTTTATCCATTGGATCTGAAAAAGCACAGCTATCCTCCACCGGGATAGTGGTACGCTTAGCTAAAGTAGAAACTGCTCCCTCCACCTTAGGGACCGTTTGCCATAAGTCCCGAGTGGTGGTGTCTATTGGAAACATCTTTCTAAATATTGGAGGGGGTGAGAACGGCACACCGGGTCTATCCCACTCCTTAGTAACAATTTCAGTTAGTCTCTTAGGTATAGGAAAAACGTCAGTACTCGCCGGTACCGCAAAGTATTTATCCAACCTACACAGTTTCTCTGGTATTGCAACGGTGTTACAATCATTGAGAGCTGCTAAGACCTCCCCTAGTAATACACGGAGGTTCTCCAATTTAAATTTAAAATTTGAAATATCTGAATCCAATCTGTTTGGATCAGAACCGTCACCTACAGAATGAAGCTCTCCGTCCTCATGCTCTGCAAGCTGTGACGCAGTATCAGACATGGCCCTAGTATTGTCAGCGCACTCTGTTCTCACCCCAGAGTGATCACGCTTGCCTCTTAGTTCTGGTAATTTAGACAAAACTTCAGTCATAACAGTAGCCATATCTTGTAATGTTATCTGTAATGGCCGCCCAGATGTATTAGGCGCCATAATATCACGCACCTCCCGGGCGGGAGATGCAGGTACTGCCGCGTGAGGCGAGTTAGTCGGCATAACTCTCCCCTCGCTGTTTGGTGAAATTTGTTCAAATTGTACAGATTGACTTTTATTTAAAGTAGCATCAATACAGTTAGTACATAAATTTCTATTGGGCTCCACCTTGGCATTGGAACAAATGACACAGATATCTTCCTCTGAGTCAGACATGTTTAACACACTAGCAATAAACTTGCAACTTGGTTATAATCTTTTTTAGCAAAAACGTACTGTGCCTCAAAGAGGTACTAAACGATTAAATGACAGTTGAAACAATGAACTGAAAAACAGTTATAGCATCAAACTTAAAAATTATAGAGCAACGTTTTTATTCACAGTCAATATAAAATTCTCACAGCTCTGCTGAGAGAATCTACCTCCCTCCAAAGAAGTTTGAAGACCCCTGAGATCTGTCAGAGATGAACCGGATCATGCAGGAAATATAAGAGTAACTGACTGGAATTTTTTGATGCGTAGCAAAGAGCGCCAAAAACGGCCCCTCCCCCTCATACACAGCAGTGAAGAGAAACGAAACTGTCACAATTAAAACCAAACAACTGCCAAGTGGAAAATAATGCCCAAATATTTATTCACTCAGTACCTCAGAAATGTAAACGATTCTACATTCCAGCAAAAACGTTTAACATGATAAATACTTATTAAAAGGATTAGTGACTTTTAACAGAGTAGTTCCGGTGAAATACCATCCCCAGAATACTGAAGTGTATACATACATGTCATTATAACGGTATGGCAGGATTTTCTCATCAATTCCATTCAGAAAATAAAAACTGCTACATACCTCAATGCAGATTCATCTGCCCGCTGTCCCCTGATCTGAAGATTTTACCTCCCTCAGATGGCCGAGAACAGCAATATGATCTTAACTACTCCGGTTAAAATCATAGTAAAAAACTCTGGTAGATTCTTCCTCAAACTCTGCCAGAGAAGTAATAACACGCTCCGGTGCTATTGTAAAATAACAAACTTTTGATTGAAGTCATAAAAACTAAGTATAATCACCATAGTCCTCTCACACATCCTATCTAGTCGTTGGGTGCAAGAGAATGACTGGGACTGACGTAGAGGGGAGGAGCTATATGCAGCTCTGCTGGGTGAATCCTCTTGCATTTCCTGTTGGGGAGGAGTTATATCCCAGAAGTAATGATGACCCGTGGACTGATCACACATAACAGAAGAAATATAATTTATACAAGAAAAGTGCAGGTTGTCTAGACTGGGGCTTGGCATATGGAGCAGAGAGACAGGCGACCCTCTATAGAAGGCGCCTGTAGGCACATGCCTACTCTGCCTAATGGTAAATCCGGCCCTGGTAGCAGGTGCACTCTTATTTAACCTGATAATACACTATTTAGTAAAAAATATTACATTTTCTACTACCCATTTAAAGGGACATTCCGGTCAAAATTTATATGCACATAGATGAATTACATCTTTGAGTATAAACTTATTTACAATATACATGTATTAGTAAAAATGCTTCTAGTAAAAGTTATCACTGTTTTAGTGTTAACATTCTTCTATGTGAAGCATACCTAGATATTCTCAGTGCACCAGCATTTTAAATACTGCAGCTGCTCAGTGTGGCAGAGGGGCTTGTATTATATCAGCACCTTAGGCTCTCTGAGCAAGTGCTTTGTATAAAATGCTGGTGCACGGTGCATACTTAAATACACTTTTGAGACAGCTATAGCTTTTATTAGAAGCATTTTTGCTAATACATGTATATTACAATAATGCTTCTATTCAAACCTGAAATGCCACCATGTGGATTCCAATGTTGACTGGAATGTCCCTTTAAGGAACCTTCCAGTGCAAAAAAAAAAGAAGAAACTAATTCCTTAGTGCAGGTAATTTTAGCATTATAGCCGCTCCATCTCTATGTGTTGAATCCCAGCAATCCAGTTAAAAACATGGATAAAGTCCCACTTTGAGCTGCACAAGGCCAATGATTGGCATGTACATGTGACTGCTACTGTTGATTGGCTCACCAGCTACTTCCTGCTCAGGTCCAGCAGTTTTCTGCAGCTCCTCAGCTGGACTTTAACTATGTGTTTAATACCGTTGCAGGGTTCCTTTTAAGAGGCGGAAATTGTTTAACCCTCCTAACCAATGGTACTAAAAGTGCACTGAATGAATCCTTTACAGTACTGTCTAACCTAAGACGCAGGGTTCTCCCAGTGTTTTCCATCTGCCCCTATATCTTTCTGCAGCTCCTGAGTCAGACTACATTATTTTATTTCTGCATTAAAATGTCCCTTTAACACAGTTCGCTCAAATAAAAGGAGAGATTATAAATAACAAAATGCGTTAGCCCCAAAACAACGTGTGCTACTACGTGTGATAAAAACATGAGTTTATTTATTCTTCTAGTAACACCGTCAATGCTAACCCTCTAGCCAACTGTACAGTTTATCCAGAATGTATCATTACAGCCAGCCTAGATTTGTACAACTATGTATAAACTGCCACAGAGCCACTGGCATCTGAAAATTAGGCCCTGGCCCCCTAAGTCCCTAAGTATCCCCAGCTGGGCCCCACTAGCCGCTACTAAAATGCAGCTTGGTCCTTTCTAGGCCTTGCAGCTGTGAAATACAAATCCAACGTGAATTGGGTTATTATGTCTGTCTATCAATCTATCTGTCTGTCTATCTGTCTTTCTATCTATCTATCTGTCTATCTACAGTGGATATAAAAAGTCTACGCATCCTTATGAAATTGCAGGGATTTGAACTTTAAAAACAGAAATAACATTGTCAGACTTTTCCCATTTGTAATGTGATCTTCCAACAAACAAAAATCCAGAGGAAAAAAACAAATAGTTTATTGTTAGGAACATTTGGAAGGGACTATTTGGACAACTACGACTTGAAGGAAGCTGTCAATTAGACAGTACACTGAGGCGCAACAATCCATACATTTATACATCAATGGCGAAGATGTATCCGTTCACCAGAATAACCGGTCTATAAAACAAAGGAGTCTGCTGTGACTGTTATTTATTATGGGCTGATGCCATAGCTACTGTCTACATGCAGTTTGTCCCAAATGCAACTCTGTCCTCTTTGTTTATATTTATGTTTGGAGCGGCAAATGCTCTAAGAATAGGCTGACCATATTGCCGCTTTAAAAAGGGACACATATGAAAAATACATATGTCAGGGCTGTTTTCAGGGCTGTATAAAGAAATGATTTGTATAAGAACCCTGACATATGTATTTTTCATATGTGTTCCTTCTTAAAGCGGCAATATGGTCAGCCTATCTAAGAACAATAACAGTGTTCAAATATTTATTTAAACTGCTGATTCTTTGTGGAAATGGTTATAAATGCACCTTATTACAGCTGTGATTGTTTGGTGAACGTAGATCCTCATAGATGGTGAACTATGGTGACATATAGCTGCAATAACTTGCAGTGTCACCATCTAGTAGTGGTGTTGTTCAGCCACTTGCACTAAAATATCTGTCTGTATTTGATTGAAGTTGCATGTTGTGTATAAACCTGCATAGATCCTCAAAAGGGCTACCACAGTGACAGATTTCTCGAGAAATGCACAGTCACCCTCTGGTAGAGGTGTAGAAAAGTTAAGGCATTAAAGGGACAGTCTACTCCAGAATTGTTATTGTTTAAAAAGATAGATAATCCCTTTATTACCCATTTCTGCATAATCAGCACGGTTATATTAATATACTGTTTTACCTCTGTAATTACCTTGTATTTACATATTTAAATATATTTTTGCTAATTAATAATTAAATATTTTTATGCTGAAATCTCTGTCTTGCTTTATGGAAGTTGATGGTTTATTTAAAAAATATTGTGAATAATAATGGTAGTTTAAGGGTTTGCATATAAGGTTTTAAAAATATATAGTACAAATTGGGTAATCTCTCCCTACTTATTTAATTCTGTCATCTATCTATCTATCTATCTATCTATCTATCTATCTATCTATCATAGAGATGGTTAAAAGTCTCAAACTCCTAAATTTATAGGCTGGCTTCTAGATTTTGAACAGCTTTGTTGAGCCCCAGTATACAATGTTTGAAGGCACATGAACAAAATAGGGTTTTGAGTCAGGTTCAGATTGGGCTATAAAATATTTTATATAAATGTTATTTGTGTTTACTATTATTGATCCATTGACCAATAGTGAAAAAGAAAGGTGTGACTACAAGAGGTTAAATAACAAAATATTTAATTGTTGCACTAAAATAATACATAAAAAATACTATTAATAAAATACAAGTTACGGTAAAGAGCTCTATTACCTTGGATCAGACAAAAATAAAAACAAGTTTAGTTAAACTAACAATATGGTTTTCATATAAAAGAGTATATTAATAAATGCAAAAATATCTATCAGCCGTGGATAGTAATGTTCATCTTATGATTTGCGTTTATCTCTTGATTTAACTTTTTGATAGACCTAAAATTTCAGATAAGAGCACAATAGATTGTGTTAAAAGTTAGTACTCACAGTTGATATGATCTAGGTCCCAAACTATTGTGTTGATAGGCTAATCTGGATTTCAAATCGCTCCAATGAAATTACACTTACACCTTCATAAACACTTGATCAGCACACCTTGGGCATCTTGATAAAGGCCAAGGCCGAAACGCGTAGATTTGCCCCTAGTGTGCACTCCAGCAACCTGAGTATCCAACGGATACCACCCAGGACACAGCAAGCAGAATAATCTGCTACCAGAGACTGCAATACACTGTGTGTTAGAAGATACTAGCGGACATTTGTCATACCTGAAACTCCTGCAAACCTTGTCAAAAGGTAAAAAGTTTCAGAAACTATTTGAAAAACACCTCCACACAATTTGGTGATCTGAAACTCCTGCAAACCAATTGAAGGTAAACAGTTTCAATTTAGATCACATACCGTCAACTGAAACTCCGGCAAACCCTGTGAGGGTACATAGTTTCAGCAACACAAATAGATGTCCATAAAGACATTTGAAAAAACTGTTTCAGCAACTATACGGATAACACTTCACTTAATTAGGTAATCCGAAACTCCAGCAAACCAATCTCAGGTACACAGTTTCAGTTACCTAACGGAACAAAGTTAGATCGCATATCACCAACTGAAACTCCTGCAAACCCTGTGAAGGTACACAGTTTCAGCAACTTTACAAACAAGCGCTTTTTCTTCTGTTAAGTGTGATCAGTCCACGGGTCATCATTACTTCTGGGATATTACTCCTCCCCAACAGGAAGTGCAAGAGGATTCACCCAGCAGAGCTGCATATAGCTCCTCCCCTCTACGTCACTCCCAGTCATTCTCTTGCACCCAACGACTAGATAGGATGTGTGAGAGGACTATGGTGATTTTATTTAGTTTTATTTCTTCAATCAAAAGTTTGTTATTTTTTAATAGCACCGGAGTGTGTTATTCCTTCTCTGGTGGAGTTTGAAGAAGAATCTACCAGAGTTTTTACTATGATTTTAGCCGGAGTTGTTAAGATCATATTGCTGTTTCTCGGCCATCTGAGGAGAGGTAAACTTCAGATCAGGGGACAGCGGGCAGTTTAATCTGCAAAGAGGTATGTAGCAGTTTTTATTTTCTGACAATGGAATTGATGAGAAAATCCTGCCATACCGACATAATATCATGTATGTATATTTAACATTTCAGTATTCTGGGGAATGGTACTTCACTGGAATTACACTGTGTATATAAGACTTTAGCCTAATTGCAAAGCAACAGGTTTTTTAATAACTCTTAATTTATGTTAAACGTTTTTGCTGGAATGTAAAATCGTTTTCATTTTCTGAGGTACTGGGTGAATAAAATGTTTGGGCACTATTTTTCCACTTGGCAGTTGCTTGATCTAATTATGACAGTTTACTGATCTCTCTCACTGTTGTGTGTGAGGGGGAGGGACCTTTTTTTGGCGCTTTTGCTACGCATCAAAAATTTCAGTCAGAAGCTCATTGTTTTTTCCTGCATGTTCCGGTTTATCTCTACAGAACTCAGGGGTCTTCAAAGCTTGTTTGAGGGAAGTAATCTAACAGAGCTGTGAGATTATAATTGACTGTGATAAAAAACGTTTATTCTTTAACTTTTTTATGCCATCAGGGTTAGTTTTTCTTTGCTAATGGGAACAAACCTTTGCTAAATTGTGTTTTGTTTTTCAAAGTTTATTGATTTCAACTGTTATATATCTTTCAGTGCTTCTTAAAGCACAGTACGTTTTTTTCATTGTGTTTTACTTGAATAATATTTCCAAGTTGCAAGTTTATTTGCTAGTGTGTTAAACATGTCTGATTCAGAGGATGAGACCTGTACTATTTGTGCCAACGCCAAAGTGGAGCCCAATAGAAATTTATGTACTAACTGTATTGATGCTACTTTAAATAAAAGTCAATCTGTACAAATTGAACAAATTCCACCAAACAACGAGGGGAGAGTTATGCCGACTAACTCGCCTCACGTGACAGTACCTGCATCTCCCGCTCGGGAGGTGCGCGATATGGTGGCGCCCAGTACATCTGGGCGGCCATTACAAATAACATTACAAGATATGGCTACTGTTATGACTGAGGTTTTGGCTAAATTACCAGAACTAAGAGGCAAGCGTGATCACTCTGGGGTGAGAACAGAGTGCGCTGATAATGCTAGGGCCATGTCAGATACTGCGTCACAACTTGCAGAACATGAGGACGGAGAGCTTCATTCTGCGGCTGACGGTTCTGATCCAAACAGATTGGATTCAGATATTTCAAATTTTAAATTTAAGCTGGAAAACCTCCGTGTATTACTAGGGGAGGTGTTAGCGGCCCTGAATGATTGTAACACAGTTGCAATACCAGAGAAAATGTGTAGGTTGGATAAATATTTTGCTGTACCAACAAGTACTGACGTTTTTCCTATACCTAAGAGACTAACTGAAATTATTACTAAGGAGTGGGATAGACCCGGTGTGCCGTTCTCACCCCCTCCGATATTTAGAAAGATGTTTCCAATAGACACCGCCACACGGGACTTATGGCAAACGGTCCCTAAGGTGGAGGGAGCAGTTTCTACTTTAGCTAAGCGTACCACTATCCCGGTAGAGGATAGCTGTGCCTTTTCAGATCCAATGGATAAAAAGTTAGAGGGTTACCTTAAGAAAATGTTTGTTCAACAAGGTTTTATATTGCAACCCCTTGCATGCATTGCGCCGGTCACGGCTGCAGCGGCATTCTGGATTGAGTCTCTAGAAGAGAACCTTAGTTCAGCTACGCTGGACGACATTTCGGACAGGCTTAGAATACTTAAGCTAGCTAATTCATTCATTTCGGAAGCCGTAGTACATTTAACTAAACTTACGGCTAAGAATTCCGGATTCGCCATTCAGGCGCGCAGAGCACTGTGGCTAAAATCCTGGTCAGCTGATGTAACTTCTAAGTCCAAATTACTTAATATACCTTTCAAGGGACAGACCTTATTTGGGCCCGGTTTGAAAGAAATTATCGCTGACATTACAGGAGGTAAGGGCCACGCCCTGCCTCAAGACAAAGCCAAACCTAAGGCTAGACAGTCTAATTTTCGTTCCTTTCGGAATTTCAAAGCAGGAGCAGCATCAACTTCCACTGCTCCAAAACAAGAAGGATCTGGTACTCGCTACAGACAAGGCTGGAGACCTAACCAGTCCTGGAACAAGGGCAAGCAGACCAGGAAACCTGCTGCTGCCCCTAAAACAGCATGAATTGAGGGCCCCCGATCCGGGATCGGATCTAGTGGGGGGCAGACTTTCTCTCTTCGCCCAGGCTTGGGCAAGAGATGTCCAGGATCCCTGGGCGCTAGAGATAATATCTCAGGGATACCTTCTGGACTTCAAATACTCTCCTCCAAGAGAGAGATTTCATCTGTCAAGGTTGTCAACAAACCAAACAAAGAAAGAAGCGTTTCTACGCTGCATACAAGAACTATTGTTAATGGGAGTAATCCATCCAGTTCCACGGTCGGAACAGGGACAAGGGTTTTACTCAAATCTGTTTGTGGTTCCCAAAAAAGAGGGAACTTTCAGACCAATCCTGGATTTAAAGATCCTAAACAAATTCCTAAGAGTTCCATCATTCAAAATGGAGACTATTCGGACAATTTTACCCATGATCCAAGAAGGTCAGTACATGACCACAGTGGATTTAAAGGATGCTTACCTTCACATACCGATTCACAAAGATCATTACCGGTATCTAAGGTTTGCCTTTCTAGACAGGCATTACCAGTTTGTAGCTCTTCCATTCGGATTGGCTACAGCTCCAAGAATCTTCACAAAGGTTCTAGGTGCTCTTCTGGCGGTACTAAGACCGAGGGGAATTTCGGTAGCTCCGTACCTAGACGACATTCTGATACAAGCTTCAAGCTTTCAAACTGCCAAGTCTCATACAGAGTTAGTACTGGCTTTTCTAAGGTCACATGGATGGAAGGTGAACGAAAAGAAAAGTTCACTCGTTCCACTCACAAGAGTTCCCTTCCTGGGGACTCTTATAGATTCTGTAGAAATGAAGATTTACCTGACAGAGGACAGGTTAACAAGACTTCAAAGTGCTTGCCGCACCCTTCATTCCATTCAACACCCGTCAGTGGCTCAATGCATGGAGGTAATCGGCTTAATGGTAGCGGCAATGGACATAGTGCCATTTGCTCGCTTACACCTCAGACCACTGCAACTATGCATGCTAAGTCAGTGGAATGGGGATTACTCAGACTTGTCCCCTTCTCTGAATCTGGATCAAGAGACCAGAAATTCTCTTCTATGGTGGCTTTCTCGGCCACATCTGTCCAGGGGGATGCCATTCAGCAGACCAGACTGGACAATTGTAACAACAGACGCCAGCCTTCTAGGTTGGGGTGCCGTCTGGAATTCTCTGAAGGCTCAGGGACAATGGAGTCAGGAGGAGAGTCTCCTGCCAATAAACATTCTGGAATTGAGAGCAGTTCTCAATGCCCTCCTGGCTTGGCCCCAGTTGACAACTCGGGGGTTCATCAGGTTTCAGTCGGACAACATCACGACTGTAGCTTACATCAACCATCAGGGAGGGACAAGGAGCTCCCTAGCAATGATGGAAGTATCAAAGATAATTCGCTGGGCAGAGTCTCACTCTTGCCACCTGTCAGCAATCCACATCCCGGGAGTGGAGAACTGGGAGGCGGATTTCTTAAGTCGTCAGACTTTTCATCCGGGGGAGTGGGAACTTCATCCGGAGGTCTTTGCCCAAATACTTCGACGTTGGGGCAAACCAGAGATAGATCTCATGGCGTCTCGACAGAACGCCAAGCTTCCTCGTTACGGGTCCAGATCCAGGGATCCAGGAGCAGTCCTAATAGATGCCCTGACAGCACCTTGGGACTTCAGGATGGCTTATGTGTTTCCACCCTTCCCGATGCTTCCTCGATTGATTGCCAGAATCAAACAGGAGAGAGCATCAGTGATTCTAATAGCACCTGCATGGCCACGCAGGACTTGGTATGCAGACCTGGTGGACATGTCATCCTGTCCACCTTGGTCTCTACCTCTGAAACAGGATCTCCTGATACAGGGTCCTTTCAAACATCAAAATCTAACTTCTCTGAAGCTGACTGCTTGGAAATTGAACGTTTGATTTTATCAAGACGTGGGTTTTCTGAGTCAGTTATTCACACCTTAATACAGGCTAGGAAGCCTGTTACCAGAAAGATTTACCATAAGATATGGCGTAAATACCTATATTGGTGTGAATCCAAAGGTTACTCTTGGAGTAAGGTTAGGATTCCTAGGATATTGTCTTTCCTAAAAGAAGGTTTAGAAAAGGGTTTATCCGCTAGTTCATTAAAGGGACAGATCTCAGCTCTGTCTATTCTGTTACACAAACGTCTGTCAGAAGTGCCAGACGTTCAGGCTTTTTGTCAGGCTTTGGCGAGGATTAAGCCTGTGTTTAAAACTGTTGCTCCGCCATGGAGTTTAAACCTTGTTCTTAACGTTTTACAGGGCGTTCTGTTTGAACCCCTCCATTCCATTGATATAAAGTTGTTATCTTGGAAAGTTCTATTTTTAATGGCTATTTCCTCGGCTCGAAGAGTATCTGAGTTATCAGCCTTACATTGTGATTCTCCTTATTTGATTTTTCATTCAGATAAGGTAGTTCTGCGTACTAAACCTGGGTTCTTACCTAAAGTAGTCACTAACAGGAATATCAATCAAGAGATTGTTGTTCCTTCTTTGTGCCCAAATCCTTCTTCGAAGAAGGAACGTCTACTACACAATCTGGATGTAGTTCGTGCCCTAAAATTTTACTTACAGGCAACTAAGGAATTTCGACAAACATCTTCTCTGTTTGTCGTGTACTCTGGTCAGAGGAGAGGTCAAAAGGCTTCTGCTACCTCTCTTTCCTTTTGGCTTCGTAGTATAATACGTTTAGCTTATGAGACTGCTGGACAGCAGCCTCCTGAAAGGATTACAGCTCATTCTACTAGAGCTGTGGCTTCCACTTGGGCCTTCAAGAATGAGGCCTCTGTTGAACAGATTTGCAAGGCTGCAACTTGGTCTTCGCTTCATACTTTTTCCAAATTTTACAAATTTGACACTTTTGCTTCCTCGGAGGCTATTTTTGGGAGAAAGGTTCTTCAGGCAGTGGTTCCTTCTGTATAAAGAGCCTGCCTATCCCTCCCGTCATCCGTGTACTTTTGCTTTGGTATTGGTATCCCAGAAGTAATGATGACCCGTGGACTGATCACACTTAACAGAAGAAAACATAATTTATGCTTACCTGATAAATTCCTTTCTTCTGTAGTGTGATCAGTCCACGGCCCGCCCTGTTTTTAAGGCAGGCAGTTATTTTTTAAATTATACTCCAGTCACCACTACACCCTTGGTTTCTCCTTTCTCGTTGGTCCTTGGTCGAATGACTGGGAGTGACGTAGAGGGGAGAAGCTATATGCAGCTCTGCTGGGTGAATCCTCTTGCACTTCCTGTTGGGGAGGAGTAATATCCCAGAAGTAATGATGACCCGTGGACTGATCACACTACAGAAGAAAGGAATTTATCAGGTAAGCATAAATTATGTTTTCTACATTTTGAATCCAAAGTAATCCAAAGTACACAGTTCCAGCAACCCTACAAAACATCATCAGATCACTTGGAACGTTTCTAAGCTGTTAGAAGGTATACAGCTTTATCCACTCCACGGATAAGATTTCTAACCTTTAAGTCTGTTTTTTACAAATAGAAACTAACAGGTCTTTAATAGTTTTAAAACCAAACCCAGCGGAATTCCAAAATCCTTTACATAAAGGCTGGGCCGTTCCAACCAATCAGACACATTGGAACACGATCATATCAACTGGGAGTACTAACTTTTAACACAATCTATTGTGCTCTTATCTGCAATTTTAGGTCTATCAAAAAGTTACATCAAGAGATAAACGCAAATCATAAGATGAACATTACTATCCACGGCTGATAGATATTTTTGCATTTATTAATATACTCTTTTATATGAAAACCATATTGTTAGTTTAACTAAACTTGTTTTTATTTTTGTCTGATCCAAGGTAATAGAGCTCTTTACCGTAACTTGTATTTTATTAATAGTATTTTTTATGTATTATTTTAGTGCAACAATTAAATATTTTGTTATTTAACCTCTTGTAGTCACACCTTTCTTTTTCACTATTGGTCAATGGATCAATAATAATTAGCACAAATCCCAATCCATCACGAATACCACACCCAAAGGTCACACATATATATATATATATATATTTTTTTTTTTTTTTTAAATTCCAGCTCCCCTCACCTGTTTAAACCTAACCAATCTTTCACAGTTGTTTGAAGGAACAGCTGTTATTTAGGGTTGAGCTATCCCAATTCTATAGGTGCACTCACTCTAAATTGCTTCTTACTATTAACAAATTACTTTTATCATACTTTAAAAGGTAATTGAACATAAAATAACATTAAAGCCATTTTTGGTTTCATATAAAATGTTATTTAAAGGGACAGTCTAGTCAAAATTATACTTTCATGATTCAGATAGGACATGCAATTTTAAACAACTTTCCGTTTGACTTTTATCTGTAAGTTTGCTTTGTTCCCTTGGTGGTATTTTTGAAAAGCTAAACCTAGGCAGGCTCAAACTGATTTCTAAAACCGTTGAAAACCGCCTTTTAGCTCAGGGCATTTTGAAAGTTTTTCACATATAGATAACATTGTGCTCACTCCCGTGGAGTTATTTAGGAGTCTGCACTGATTGGTTAAACTGTATGTCTGTCAAAAGCACTGAGGTAAGCGGGCAGTCTGCAGAGACTTAGATACAAGGCAATCACAAAAAAAACCCATATATTAATATAACAGTGTTGGTTATGGAAAACTGGGGAATGGGTAATAAAGGGCTTAGCTATCTTTGTAAACAATAAGCATTCTGGTGTAGACTGTAACTTTAAAAATGCACTGAAAAAAAATAAATATGTTTCTGTGCTGTGGGTTCAGGTCCCTTTAAAAATACAGAAACGCTCACTGACAGTGCTGACTTTGGGCCAGTTTCAGTTTATAACATCACGTGTTATTTGCACAAATTATATTTGCCTTTCACAGCATCCCATGACGGGTAAACCAAGATTAGCGTAAAGATGGTAAATGTACAATATAAACAGGCGAGCTCATCACAGGTGACGTTGGCACTTTATTTGACAAGTAGCTAAAACACATTTTACACATTATTGACTGTCTGAGATGAAAGCTGTTAGCAAGTGATGCTTTATACCAAATAAGCAACAAAAAGACAAATGTTACCATGATACAGAAAACCTAAATAACCGATGTGAAAATATTTTACGCACAGAAATAACAATAATGTGATTTGATCTAAATTTAACAATAAATGTTGTAGAATAAGCGCTTGTCACAATTAAAATGGAACTGAAAAACTGTCAGAATATGAAGGATTACACCACTAAATATTATTTTATAGTAGATGAAGATTAATGAATAGAAATGCCCATCAGGTTCAACATTATCATTTATCAGGATTTGCACATTTGACAGGGGAATAAGTTAGACACTAAAACATCAGGATTTTTTTTAACTTTGGTGGTAATAAAAGTGAAGTTCTATCAGAAATGCAGCAAATGCTATTCTTTTGGATGAACTGAATAATTTGATTTGTAGCACCCGGGAAGTTGATTAAATACCTTCAGTATATATATATACAGTGGATATAAAAAGTCTACACACCCCTGTTAAAATGTCAGGTTTCTTTGATGTAAAAAAATGAGACAAAGATAAATCATTTCAGAACTTTTTCCACCTTTAATGTGACCTATAAACTGTACAACTCAATTGAAAAACAAACTGAAATCTTTTAGGTAAAGGGAAATAAAATAAAAAACTAAAATAATATGGTTGCATAAGTGTGAACACCCTTTTATAACTGGGGATGTAGCTGTGTTGAGAATTAAGCAATCACATACAAAATCATGTTAAATAGAAGTCAATACACACCTGTCATCATTTAAAGTGCCTCTGATTAACCCCAAATAAAGTTCAGCTGTTCTAGTTGGTCTTTCCTGACATTTTGTTAGTCGTAAACTACAGAAAAAGCCATGGTCCGCAGAGAGCTTCTAAAGCATCAGAGGGATCTCATTGTTAAAAGGTATCAGTCAGGAGAAGGGTACAAAAGAATTTCCAAGGCATTAGATATACCATGGAACACAGTGAGACAGTCATCATCAAGTGAAGAAAATATGGTGCAACAGTGACATTACCAAGAACTGGATGTCCCTCCAAAATTGATGAAAAGACTAGAAGAAAACTGGTCTGGGAGGCTGCCAAGAGGCCTACAGCAACATTAAAGGAGCTGCAGGAATATCTGGCAAGTAGTGGCTGTGTGGTACATGTGACAACAATCGCCCGAATTCTTCATATGTCTGGGCTATGGGGTAGAGTGGCAAACCGCAAGCCTTTTCTTACAAAAAAAACATCCAAGCCCGGCTAAATTTTGCAAAAACACATCCGAAGTTTCCCAAAAGCATGTTGCAAAAGGTGTTCTGGTCTGATGAAACCAAAGTTGAACTTTTTTGGCCATAATTCCAAAAGATATGTTTGGCGCAAAAACAACACTGCATATCACCAAAAGAACACCATACCCACAGTGAAGCATGGTGGTGTCAGCATCATGCTTTGGAGCTGTTTTTCTTCAGCTGGAACTGGGGCCTTAGTCAAGGTAGAGGGAATAATGAACAGTTCCAAATACCAGACAATATTGGCACAAAACCTTCAGGCTTCTGCTAGAAAGCTGAACATGAAGAGGAACTTCATCTTTCAACATGACAACGATCCAAAGCATACATCCAAATCAACAAAGGAATGGCTTCACCAGAAGAAGATTAAAGTTTTGGGATGGCCCAGCCAGAGCCCAGACCTGAATCCAATCGAAAATCTGTGGGGTGATCTGAAGAGGGCTGTGCACAGGAGATGCCCTCACATTCTGACAGATTTGCAAAGAAGAGTGGGCAAATCTTGCCAAGTCAAGATGTGCCATGCTGAAAAACTCATACCCAAAAAGACTGAGAGCTGTAAGAAAATCAAAAGGTGCTTCAATAAAGTATTAGTTTAAGGGTGTTCACACTTATGCAACCATATTATTTTATTTTTTTATTTTTATTTCCCTTTAACTAAAAGATTTCAGTTTGTTTTTCAATTGAGTTGTACAGTTTATAGGTCACATTAAAGGTGAAAAAAGTTCTGAAATGATTTATCTTTGTCTCATTTTTTACATCACAGAAACCTGACATTTTAACAGGGGTGTGTAGACTTTTTATATCCACTGTATATACACACACATATATATACAAACATATACACACAATCACATACATACATACACACACTAGTGTTTAAAAGTTAGGGGTCACTTAGAATTGTCCTCGTTTTCGAAAGAAAAGCAATTTTTTTTTGTCCATAGCTGGAAACGGCTGATTTTTAATGGAATATCTAAATAGGCATACATAGGCCCATTATCAGCAAT